>NW_004443947.1:29619409-29649264 GCF_000243295.1 Trichechus manatus latirostris | reverse complement strand
TAGACTCTAAAATTTTCCAGACACACACACATCACACAAAACAAAAGAAAATGATCAAACCCCCCCCCAAAAAAAAAAAACAAAAACTAAAACAATAATTATAAAGGCTTTAAAGTAAAAGTGAGCTTCTGTATTTAACAGAAAAAAGCCAGTGGGTCTAATACATACTGCGCCAAGAGTTAGGGTATTTTGTAGTCCATGATAAGAAATTTACATTGATTTTAAATACAATAAAAATTACGACTGGGTTTTAAACTAAGGAGTGTGATGATCTGATTTACATTTTTAAAATATCACTATGATTGCTCTGTGGAGAAGGGAGGAGTGATAAACGGAAGAGAAAACAGTGTATATTAGTCAGTTTCTACTGCATAACAAAGAACCTCAAATTCTCAGTGGCTTACAACATAAACCTTTTTTTAAAAAAAAAACAAAAAACTTTTTAATCACAGGTCTGCAGGTTGCCCATGATTCACCTGTTCTAGACTGGATCAAGCTGGACTCTAGGAGGGATTAGATCTGCCCTGGGTGCTTTGGTATTGGGAATGAAGGCAAAGGGGCAGCAGCTACAAAAAGGCCCGCTCTTCTCATGGCCGATCACAGGGCATCAAAGGCCAGGCCTTATCATGCAAATGTGTTTAAAGCTTCTACTTGTGTCATGTCTGCTAATATTACATTGACACAAGCAAGGCACATGGCCAAGCCTAGAATTCTTGGGGCAGGAAAATACACTCTCCTTTCTGAGAGGCACCCCAAAGCCACATGGTACAGGGCATAGATGTGTAATTCCATAACAGAAGCCCTATCTACCACAGATGGGACACAGGGAGACTAGTTAAGAGGCTCCTGCACTAGGCATCTAGATAACAGATGATGGTGACTTGGACCAAGGCCATAGCAGAGGAGATGAAAGAGGTAGATTTAGAACATATTTTGCAGATAGTGCCAACAAGTCTTGGTGATGGTTTGAATATAGAATGGGAGGTAAAGAAACCAGAGCTACGTCCAAGGTGCTTCTCAGGTGTTACTGCTACTGTTCTATGAAGGCGTTTCTCAGTCTTTCAATTAGAACTGATCTCTTCTTTCTTTACTTTCCAAGAGCCCTTTCTTGTACTGCTTTTATTGGCCTTTTTGACTTTCTACCTTCCGTACTTGGGAAAAGGTCTTATCTACTCTCAAGACCCTGAGCTCTTTTGAAGGTTGGAAACCAAGATTTTTCATATTTGCGATCGAAGTGCCTAGGGAAGATGTTCAATAAATATTTTCAGGGTAGTATAATGGTTAAGGGAGTCCTTGAGTGGTACAAATGATTAAGTGTCCAACTACTAGCCAAAATGTTGGTGTTTGAACCTACCCAAAGGCACCTCAGAAGATAGGCCTGGCAATCTGCTTCCAAAAGGTCACAGCCTTGAAAAACCTAGGGAGTGCAGTTCTACTTTGACACATGGGGTTGCCATGAGTCAGAATTGACAGGACAGCAACGAACAACAACGACATAATGATTAAGAGTAAAGACTTTGGAGATGCATTCCTAACTTTGGATTCTTATGATCTGTACAAGTGATATAACCTTTCAAAGCCTTGGTTTCTTATTTTGTAAAGTGTCAGTAATAAACTCTTCTTAGGGTTGTTGTGTGGATAAAAGGATATAAGCTTGGAAGGTGCTTAGCACAGGGCCTGGCTCAGAGTCAGTGCCCAATAAATGCGAGCTATTATTGTTTGTTCGGTTTAATTGTTTGTGATGACAAGCTTCTTTGGAAATGCTCTCCAGAGTCTTCATCACAAAATCCAGCGTTCTTGTTGAAATGAGAGGCATGTAGAATAAAAACCCCCTGGATGGGATTTTGTAATTTAGTTAGGAAATATCTAGATCTAAAGCCTCTTTGATCTGAAAATGACAGCAACAACAAAACCCCAAAATAGAGCCACTTTGCTACTTGTTTCCTTTTGCCATCTGCCAAAGTGGTTCTTTTTAGTTCTCCAGGTCTTGCTTGGAATCAGCTGTCTGAAAATAATAAAATAAAATTTAAATCTGATCCCGCACTCATTTGGGAGTGAGAAGGCAAAATGCTTTAACCTGCTTGTCGTGTTCATTTCTAAGAAGGTAGCTAGTTACTGCTGGAGTGAAATATAGGGCAATGTTGACTAAAATGTTTGAGGAATGGCTGTTCACTCTAGGGAAGTGAATATTAGGGTAAAACTAAGGATAATAAGAAACTGATTTCATATAACATTTATAACCGAGACTGTTTCTAGAATGTACTTTTTGGCTTTCTTGACTATGCTGATCCTAATTTAGAAGACTATGTTGATCCCTATTTAATGTTACATTGATCACAAGTGTCCTATAGGCCCAGGATTGTCCAGGATTATAAAGGGGATGGGAAGCTTGGGGGTAAAATAGCTGAAAATGAGTTAATAAAAGAGATGGAGAGTTAGTGTGGTAAATTTAGAGATTAGGGTGGGAGATTAGCATTGGAAGATATATTTGGAGAAGTGGGGTGGTTTCAGACTACAGAATCATATGAAGGCCATGAAAAGGCATTTCAGAGACAGGATAATAAAGTTCCATAGTCAATATTCCAAAGGTCCTTTAATACACAAATAAGAATTTTTTTATTTAGCAGTTACTAGAATAATCCTCAATGAAAATAATGTTACCTGAAGTCAAATGGCACAGAAAATATAATTTTTTACATGACAGATCCCAAAGGGTTAGTTTTTAAAGGGCTTTAGCACCCTGGCTAGTCTATGCCCCCCATTGAAGTGTTAATAGATTTTCCTAGGTGGTTGGGAGCTATAGGGGAAAGTTGTTTGGAGGAAGATTGTATGGTCATAAACTTAGAAACCTGGATAAAACAAAGTAGGAGGGATCCTATTCTTCAGGATTTTGAAGACCACTTAATACACTGAAGTGTCATATTCATTTCTAAGAAGGTAGAATATGTATTCTCCAAATTTACTTGTCTTTCTTTTTGCTAATTATTAATATCTTGTGGGGCTCAATGCCTACTCTGATCCTCTGTTTTACATATGGTGAAAGTAAAGCCCAGAGAGTACTATAAAGAGATTTGTCTGCAGTGAGTTAGTGGCAGGGTCATGATTCTAACCCAGGACTTCTGACCATCAAGCAAGGTCTCCTTCCATTCTTCCAAGCTCCCTACAGTTTTTTGAAGCCAGTCCTCCAAACAGTTTTATCCTAAACAAGGAATTGCCAGTGATTTCAGAAAGAACTGGCAGACTCAAAGGAAGCACTTGCCAAATTGGCCCAGGCCAGCCTTGCTGTCAGGCTCCCTTTTCTCATCCTCACAAAGCCAGCTCTGGGTAAAAACCCACTGCCGTCTAGTCAATTCTGACTCAATTCTGGGTAACCTACCTTTAGATGTCCATCCAGGAAACGACACTCAGCCTCTGCATGACTGTTTAAAACAAAACAAGACAAACAAAAAGCCAGCCCAAAATCTGTTTCAAAAAGAGGTGCGTTGAAATAAATTATTTTTTAACGCAACGAATAAAGTTAATCTCAAAAACAGAAGAAAGAGGTGACAAGGAAAGGCTAAGGAGAGGCTGAGATACAGTGAGGAGGGTGGCCAGATTGGGCGGGGAGAGTTTGCACTGGCCCTGGGGCAGCAAAATTCATCTTGTTTGAGGTCTTTATCTGGTGTAGTCAAATCTATTCTTATTCACTGATGTTATAAAGAAATCTGTGGACTAGCCCCACTCTACTTTGGGCTGATTGGACTTCACAGGCAGGTTATAAGAATTGTGGTACTATATTTACAAAACACGTTCAGATGGTCAAAGACCTGGAAACCACTTCCAATGAGGAATGGTTGGAGGCTCTGAGAAGAAAAGACTTAGGTTGAGTGTGACTCAATACCATCCCCAAAGATCTAAACCCTCCTCTTTGGAAAGATTGCATGCATTCTCTGTAGCTCACAGCGAGTGGAACGTTTAGCTTGGCAGATCGTGGCTCAACCTGGCAGATCACATTCTAAGAGTGTGGACTGGTGAGCAGCGGAGAGGGTTCCCTCAGTCTGGTTCTGCGCATCTCCCAACCCACATGACTATTGGAAACCTGACTCTTTTGCTGAAATGCCTTACTACCTCCACCCTGATGGCCCAGTGCGTATGGCACAGCTGTTGGAAAGTCATCAGTTGGGTTCAAACTTGCCCTCTCCAGCATCCTTGACCAACAAAGGCACATCCTTCTGAGCATGGCACTGATTCCATGGTCTGGTAATGGAGGTAATTTCTCCATGATAAGTAAAGCTACTTAGTGGATGAGAAGTGAGAAGACGCTTAAACAAAAGAAGGAGGGGAATGCATTTGGGAACTGGAGGGAGTCCTGTAGAGAAGACCTAGGATTTTGACAGTCTGCTGAGGGCTGATCCTTTGCCCAGCCTCCTCCCACTTCTCTTCATCTCACTAGACCAAGAAAACATGCACATCTGCTATCCACAAATACTCCGAATTCCCCCGCCAACGCAGATCCTCGGGAAAACCTAACACAAGCAGAACGGGGGAGGAGATGCACAGGGTATTTGGTGTTTCTCAGGAAGATGGCTGATTTTTTTTGACACCTTCTATCTTGGTCTCTTAATCTGTCCCTAGTCAGCGAGCCAAAGAGTGGTCCAGAGGAAAGATAGAAATAGAACAATTGGGTTTAAGCCTTAATTCTGTCACTGATTAGCTGTGTAATCTTGAGTAACTCACTGATACTCTCTTTGCTTCAGTTTCCCTCCATGACCCTGACTACTTTCTCAGCCTCATGCATCCTCTTTTAACAGAGGTCACAAAGAGTCAGGATGATACACTCAGACTTTGGTGTCAAACATTACATGAATTCTATGTCTGCCACTTCTCAGATGTGAAACCTTGGGTAAAATTATGAAATATCTCTGGGTTTCAGTTTTCATATCTGTAACATGGGATCGGAGCCCTGGTGGCACAGTGGTTAACAGGTTGGCTGGTTTGAATCCTCCAGCTGTTCCTTGGAAACCCTCTGTCCTATAGGGTTGCTATGAGTTGGAATCAGATTTAACATGGGGTTAATAACAGTCTCTATCTCAAACAGTCTTTATGGTGATGGAATGAAAAATTGCCTCTGAAATATTGAGCACAGAGCCTGTCATGCTCAGTAAACAATAGCTAAACAAATGTCAGTCCCCTAAAAACACCCTGCTGGAACACCTCTAGGCCTTAGCTATACTTGCCTAAGAAACTCCTAGTCACCCTTTAAGACCCTACTGAAAATTTACTGAGTCAGTGAAGGTTTCCTGGCTCTGCATGTAATAAGCACCACACTCTCATGGGTGCAGCACTCTGCTTTCCATGACTATTATTGCTCATAGTCCATCAGATTGTGATGAGTTTTTTTTACAAGACTGTCCTTCTTGCTGGTTCTCATATCCCTCCAGGGCCAGAGTAGTTTTTTTTTTTTTTTTTAGCAAAGTCAGTGTGGCCTTAAACCAAAAACCAAAACCATTGCTGTCGAGTCGATTCCGACTCATAGCAACACTATAGGACAGAGGAGAACTGCCCTATAGAGTTTCCAAGGAGTGGCTGGTAGATTTCGACACGCATTAAGTGTTTAGAAGATGGTCAATGGATGGATGAACAGATGAATGGTTGAATAGTAATCTAACATATGTACTTCAGGGGCTTAAAAATAGTAACTATTTCCTTTAATTTTCCATTCACTTTAATAACTATTTGTAAATACCTGCGTGTAAGACCCATATTTGGGGTCTTAGGGTTCAAAGAAACACTCATTCGTTGTATGGGCCAATCACATGATTCTCACTTGATCCTCATGGCACTCCTGGAGGGGAAAGAGAATCGATGATGATCTGATTTTTTTGCTGTTGTTAGTTGCCATTGAGTCAATTCCAACTCATGACAACCCTATGTGTTACAGAGTAGAACTGCTTCAGAGGGTTTTCTTGGCTTTAATCTTAACAGAAGCATATTGCCAGACCTTTTCTTCTGTGGTACTGCTGGGTGGGTTTGAACAACTAACCTTTAGGTTAACAGTCAAGTACCAACCATTGGCACCCCCTAGGGACTTTTAGATCTAATTTTACCAATGAGCAAGCAAAGGCCAAGAAAAGTTCAAAATGATCCTAAAGGCCCATGCAGCATCCCAGCAGTGTAAGAAGACTTGGATTTGAATCGTCTGTGTACCACTGACTTGCTGTGTGACCTTGGCTCAGACTCTTCCCTTCTCTGAGACTCAGACTGGTCTCTGAGGTTCCTTCTACCCCTGGAATCATGTGAGCTGGAGAGCCTATTGGCTGGGAAAACAAGGCCGGCTGCTTCCAGATTTCCCTCCACGCGGGAGAAACGTGTAAGCACTCTGAACATATCAAAGCACTTGCGCAGTGTGGGGAAGTATTATGATGAGGTGGATGGATCCTTGCTGACTTGGAGCTGCAGCGTTCCCATGCCAACTGAGGAGAAGAACGGGAGAAAAAAGGAAAAACAAAAATTAAACATAAAATCCAAGCTTGAGCTATGTCTGATGACAAATATTCTATTGATGGTAACATTCATTACAATATTATAGGGAAAAAATTAATAAGAACCTCAGCTTGGCCTTAATAGCCAGATCCTAGGATTGCAGATAAATGGAGAGAGACTGGGTATGAGAGAGATGCAGGGGGTGGGAGGGAAGCAGGCACTGGGGTCAGATTCCCTTATTTGTAACAGCCATCAGAGAACGCATTGTCCTTAGAAACTGGGGAAAACCACACCGAACAGCTCAGGACCCGAAGATGCCCTCTGCTTTTTCATAGTCCCGTCACTCACCCAGCACCAGGGGGCCCAAACCAGCAAGAAACATCGCTGTCTTAATATTCAGCTGAATTTGTTTTCAGTCTCCTGCCGGCATCCCAGATCCCCAGAGTGCCGCGTGGCTTTATTTTTTCATCCACTGCCTGCTGACTGGCTGCTCTCCTAATGTCACCCCAGAGGGTTTCCTTCCCCCTGTCTGGGGGGGAACAGGACATCTGGGCTTCTGGGACAGAAAGTCACCAGTGCTGGCTAGCAGAGCTTCAGAAATTAGGGCAGGGACCCTCAGGGAGACTTGGAAAGACCCCTGGGCCCTGAGAAAGGGAGGGATTGAATGCCTAAGAGAGACAGGGATGAGATGTGAGCAGATGGGAAGCTAAGTAGCTGTGGTAGCTTCTTATAAAGAGATCACAGCTGGAAATGCGTTCATTGGGTGCACAGAGTAGTCCTTTGTTCTTCTTTCCCTCACCCCACATTTAGTTCATCAGCAAGTTCTGTCAGTACTAGCTACAAAATATGTTTTGGATCCAAATGCTTTTTTTTCTTGTCTCCACTGCTACCTCATATTCCACACTACAATTATCTTTTCCTTAGATCCCTGCTTTAACCTCCTAACTTGTCTCCCTGCCTCCTTCCAGGCCAAGCACTACCCAGAGGACACTGTGACCCTTTAAATGTGTTAATCTGAACATGTCCTCTGCTTAAGTACATGTAAATGCCATACCTTGGCCTGACCCATCGCCATAGATAGCGACCCTATAGGACAGAGTAGAACAGCCCCATAGGGTTTCCAAGGCTATAAATCTTTATGGAAGCAGACTGCCACATCTTTCTCCTGTGGAACAGCTGGTGGGTTCGAACTACCCACCTTTCAGTTAGCAGCTGAGTGCTTAACCACTGCCCCACCAGGGTTCCTTTATCTTGGCCTATAAGGCCCTTTATGAACCAGCCCCTCTCCAACTTTACCTCTTGCCCTTTTCTCCTGTAACTAGATTCCAGCCTTCCAGGCCTTCTTTCTGTTCTTAACCAGGCCAGGCTGGCTTCTGTCTCAGGACCTTTGCACTGGCTGTTCCTTCTCCCTGGTATGTTCTTAGGTATCCCCTTATTATTCAGGTCTCAGATCTCAGCTCGGGTATCACTTCCTCAGAGAGACTTGCCTAATCACTTTACCTAAAGTAAGTCCCATAAATGTCTTCTAATATAGCACTTTTTATTTCCTTCAAAGCATTTTTCATAATTAGTAACTATTTTGTTTATTTACGTGTTATATTGTTGTTTCCTCCCCCCACACACGCACACTCCATGTGAGCTTCATGAGATCAGGGTCAGTTTCTTCATGTTCACTGTATCCCCAGTGTCTCACTTGGACCTGGCTCTTAGTAAGTGCTCAGTAAACATTCATCAATTGGATGAATAAATGACTGACTGAATGAATTTCTACAGTGTGTGCTTTCTTTGTGCTGGGCACTGGGCTTAACCCTGGGGATATAGAAATGAGCAAGACAGGACCTCTACTCTAAAAGTGGTCACGGTCTAGTGAGGGAAACTGAGATGCCAACAGTTTCAAGGTAAAAGGTGTAATTATATATATATATATGTATGATAATAACATAATAGTGGCTAATCAAAGCACTATGTGCTCAACACTGCGCAACATATTTTGTGTGTATTTTTTCATATAATCTTTGCAATAACTCTATAAGTTAGTACTATCACATTTAAACCACATAGCAAACCCATTTGACAGATGCAGAAACGAAGACAAGAGAGGTTCAAGAAACTTGCCCATGGTCACATAGCTGGTAAATGGTAGAGTAGGATTTAAACCCAGGCATCCTAACTCCATCCATAACTTAGCCCATGACCACTAAGCCAGTGGTTCCTAAGTGTGCTCCTGGACCATCAGCCTCAGCATCACTTGGCATTATTAGAAATTCAAATTCTTAGGCCCATCCCAGAACTCCTGAATCAGAAACTCTGGGGATGGGGTCCAGCAAAAAGTTTTAATTGGATGATTCTGATGCTGTCTGAAGTTTAGGAATCACTGCCTTCTGAATGACTTAATATTGGGACCATAATAAATTAGAGTCAAGATTTTCCTATGATAACTCAAATATCAACTTAAATTCTGCGAGTGTGGGTTGCTTTCTATCCACAGTCCAGTGGGTTACATTGTGACCTGAATTGAGCCAGTTGACCTGTCTGACTCTGGTCCCCAGGACCTGCAGCAGGTAAAACTTCACCCCCATGTGCTATCCTTGTGAAGATAGCTGACGTGAGCAGGATGGAGTCTGTGATACCTTAACCTCAAGAAATGTGCTTCACCAGGCAAAAGGAAGGAATTAGGGTCCTAGACAGCGAACGATCACCAAATAGCTCTCTTCCAAATGCAGTCAACTCGTTGTTTAGTAATATGTCTTGTCAGACTCTTATTGCTGTGGGCTAAAGGTCATTATATAATAACAATAAGTAGTAAAAATAATAACATCATAAATTTTGACTATGATTTTAACATTTTCATGACATTTTCGCATCTATTTTCTCGTTAATGATCACTCCAGTCATGCAAAGTAGATAGGACTAGAATTATTGTTAATCCGTATGGCCAATGAAGATGGAGTGTGAAGAAATGTGTCTGAGGTCTCATAGCTTGTTAGCTTCCTAGCGTTACTAACTGATGTGTATTGGGGAGCTTAGGTGGCCAACATTTATGCTAGATGTATCATGTACAGTTTAATAACACCTACTCTAGATTCTAGACTTCCAGACTCCCAGCTGGCCTGCTTTAGCAAGCAGAGGTTCTTTTCTTCCACCTCATTATGAATTGCTTCAAAGTCCCTAGTCATTTGTTTATTTTGTTCATCCCACCTTTATTTAGCATACATGCTATGCAGAGAAGGTGAAGAGCATGGAGGTGAATATGGCTGCCCATAGGTGTCAGCTCTCTCTGGGGGCCCTCAACAATGCAGTGCCACCCACAATGGAGCCTTGCAGGAGAAAGGCAAATGATTTATCAGTTCAAGAGTTGCTGGATCCAAGATTCTCTGCAGTTCTCCGAGGTTTGAGTTCAGTGTTTAAGAAGAGAAAAGGATTTGGTTCTGATGAAGGACATGGGCCAGCTCCAAAGGGCTGCAATGCATGAGGACGCATCCAAGTTGTCTTCTTGGGAGAATGGATATGGAAGAATGGGAAGAGAAGGTGTGCACAGGCAAAGGGTTGAAGGTGGGGAGGGGCTTGCTAGGTCTAGAGCCAGAGGCTCCCTAGTTCTGCCCCTTATGAATTCTGTGATGTTAGGCCAGCCTCTCAACCTGTCCAATCCTCTGCTTCCTCCTTCATGAAAGAAGTCAGGGATTCCTGCCTTGCTTGCCTCACAGGAGACTCTGAGACTCAGATGTGAGAACTAGTAACATTGATAATAATTTTAACAGCTAACATCTATTGCACAATTATTATGTCCTACTCACCTTCACTGGCTTATTTCATTTAATTCTCAAAGTATCTCTATAAGGTGGATACTGTTTTAAACCTCAGTTAATACATGATAAAAACAGAAGTTTAGTAACTTGCTAAGGTTGCTCTTCAAGAAATGGTGGAACAGGGACTTGAATTCAGGTCTGTCTGATCCCAGAGCCTATTACTATTCAATCACTGCACCAAAGTTCAAAGTCAATTGGGAAAATCATAAAACCTTTGTAAATGTAAGTCATGATGGTGAAATCTAAAGCAGGAGCAAAAGTGAGGATTGGGGATCAGAAGCTGTCAGCCTGGCTTCTGGGAGGGGAAGTGTTTCCAGATAGGAGATGATGTTCAGAGTTAACCCAATGCTTCAAGTGAAGCAGCCAGCCTTGGTGGGTGAGCCAAGGTTTAAGAGTCAGCACGAAGGGTTTATGCAGGGTGATTAAATTTGTGCCATAAGCTGCATAAAGCATCAGGGACCAGAGAGATAGAGACTGGGAGGTAGTGCCAGGCAGCTGCAGATTGCAAAGGCTCTGACTTCTTGCTGTAGCTCCAAAGGTACATTTCATTTAACTCCGTTCCCAGTTGCGTGGAAGTGTAGGGGACCTTAGGCAGTGCTGCAACTTCTACATTTGTCTCAGTGTGCGAGGAGAACCAGATCTTCCTGGGCAAAGAGAAGCAGCTCAGTCTTGCTGCTCTTCCCTGAGACTGGATGAGGACAAGTGTCAGTGGTGAGCTGTGGAGAGGCATTGGGAGTAGCTCAAGGGACCAATTTTTGCTTTTCTGCAGAATTTTGAACAGCTTCAGATCTGGCTCTGTTGGACGAACCTATGGACAAAAATGAAAATGAAATGGCAGGTATCATTTATTGAATTCTATTCGGGGCTCATTTGAAGACAATTTTTAGCTCTAGGCACTCTTACTCACTCCTCCCCCAATTATGTCAAACAGATTACAGTGCATCTACAGCTCACATTATATCTAATTTGTATATGAGTTGAATGGTATTGCTGTTTCTAGTTAGCATGTTATTGTTTTTGTTAGGTTAGATTTCAATTCATAGTGACCCCATGTGACAGGGTAGAACTGCCTCATATGGTTTTCTTGGCTGTAATCTTTATGAAAGCAGGTCACAGGTCTTTCTCCTGTAGAGCCTCTGGGTGGGTTCAAACGGCCAACCTTTTGGTTAGCAGCCTAGCGCTTACCTGTTTGCACCATCAGGGCTTCTTCAGTTAACATGATGATAAGTTTTATATACATTTAAAAATCGAATAATTTGATTTTGAAGTTTGCTTTTAATATTTCAGAGCTTAATTGTTTCTGGTCAAAAATGCTTTTTTTGGCCCTTTAAAAGATCATATTCCCCAGACACTATACTTATCATGCCTAATAGACAAAATGATCCTACAGTTACTGTGTGCTCGAGTTAAGTGCTTCCATGCATTCCCAGGGGATAAGGCTGTGGGCTCTGGAATTAAACTGCCTTGGATTTGAACCCTGGCCCTACTGCTTATTAGCTGTGTGATCTTGGATAAGTGCAACCCTGTTTGTGCCTCAGTTTCTTCGTTTGCAAAATGGTTATTGTGAGGAGTAAATAAGATAACACGCATAAAAAGTTTAGAATAGTGTTATGAATTGAATTGTGTCCCCCCAAAATGTCTATTGGAATCCTAAACCCTATACCTATGGAAGCAATCCCATTTGAGAAAAGGGTTTTCTTTGTTATGTTAATGAGGCCATATCAGTGTAAGGTGTATCTTAAACCTATTGTTTGAGATGTAAAAAGAACGTATTAGGCACAGAAGCAAGCAAGCACAAATATGGGAAAGATAAATGCCATGTGGGGTTTGCCAAGGAACTGAGGAACATTGAGAAGCTGAGACAAGCATTTTTGCCCAGAGCAGACTGAGAGCTTTCCCCTAGAGCCGGTGCCCTGAATTTGGACTTTTAACCTCCTAAACTGTGAGAAAATAAATTTCTGTTCTGTGGTATTTCTGTTACAGCAGCACTAGGTAACTAAGACAAATGGTGCCTTTAATGAAGCATCTATGTAGATTACTGTTGGTGTTATTATTATTATTGCGATTACTATTGTTATTTTGCAATGTCCCTGTGAGGTAGCCACTGTGGTTATTTTCATTTTGAAGATGAAGTAAATGAGGTTTACAGAGGTTGTGGTTTACCAAATTTGGTAAACGGAGTGGGGATTTGAATGCAGGTAGTCTGACTATAGAGCTCACGTTCTTAATCAGTAAGTGTTTGTATCAGTCAAGATAGGCCAGGTTATATTACAGTGACAAACAACCCCCAAGTTGCAGTGGGCTAGCACAACAAAAGTTTATTTCGCACTCATGCTACAAGACCAGCACAGGATGGCAAAGGGGCATTGTGCCTAACAGTCATTCAGGAACCCAAGCTGATAGGAGCTCTGAATAAACAGGTGCTTCCATGATCACTGTGAAAAGGGACATAGAATGTGACAAGCCACACAGTGGCTCTTAAAGCCTCATCCGAGCATCACAGACATCACTTCCACTCACAGTTCATTGGTGCAAACAGTTGGCACAGCCAAGTCTAACTTCAAAGGGGTGGGGAAGTGCAACCCTACCTGGTAGTAAGACAACTCAAGAATCGTGAACAGCTCTAACATGGTCTTAGAGGGACTCTGAGAACAAAATTAATTAATCCATGTAAATTACTAAGAACAGGACCTGAATATTGCTCAGCCATAAAGAGAAACGAAGTCCTGATACATGCCACAACATGGATGAACCCTTGAAAACATTATGCTGAAATTAAGTCAGTCGCAAAAGGACAAATACTGTATGATCCCATTTATTTGAAATAAGCAAATATATAGAAACCAAAGGTTATTAGCAGTTACTGGGGCTGGAACGGAAGGGGAAAGGGAGAGTTTTGGCTTAGGGGGCACTGAGTTTACATTAATAATGGTGCAATGATATGGGAAAGGATAGAGCAAATGGTTGCACAATGGGAATAGTGTAATCAATGTTACTGAATTGTACATGTAGACATTGAGATGGTCTATGTTTCGTTATGTATATTTTCATCACAACTGAAAAAAAACAAGAACAGTACTTGGAATACAGTGACCCGTTGCTGTAGAGTTGATTCTGACTCATAGCGACCCTATAGGACAGAGCAGAATTGCCCCATAGAGTTTCCAAAGAGTGGCTGATGGATTTGAACTGCTGACCTTTGGTTAGCAGTGAGGCCCTTAATCACTATGCCACGAGGTCCCTACTACGTAGGAGCTCCTTAATTGCTAGATATTAATTCTCATTAATTAACGGTTATCTTCATAGTAGTAACTCTTCCATATAAAATTTTTCTACCTGATACTCTTGTCCACTGTCTCCCTCTCCTTATGATCCATTCTGTAGACCACTACCTATTCCATTTTCTTTTCCAAGTATCTTTTTCATCATGTCATCCCTGTGATTCCCATTCCCTTAGGGGACAAAGTTTAGACTTGAAACATAATATTAGAGGGGCCTCCATAATCTAGTCTCAACCCACTTTGAAGCATTCTCTCCCACTCCTCTCTAACATCTGTGCTCTGCTCCAGCTGGAAAAACCCATTCCCTGGTCCTAAAATTAGTCTTGTACATTCCTGGCTCATGCCTTGATACACCATTCCTGTTGTCTGACACCCCTTCCCAAATGCTTCCTCCCTTTCTCTTTCTGAATTTCTATATTCTTCATGATGCATTCTGTTCACCACTTCCTCCAAGAAGCCACCCCCTCCACCACAGCCTGCAATGATTTCACTCAGGGCTGAATTGTCTCAGTATTCAGTAATGATACTGCTCATTTGACACTGAGCTCAGACTTATTTGAAAGTTTTTTTTTTTTTTTTATCGTTTTATGTTCGTGTTGTTTCTGTTGTGAAAAGAACAGAGTACAGCGTCAGCCAGATGTTGGTTGAAATTTCAGGTCTGTCCTTTTGTGGCCTTGAGACTCTGTGTAGGTCAGCCACTTCCCTGAGCATCCTGCCCCGCCCCTGTCTCATGGGAGTGTTATACCCACCTCATAAGGATGTTATGAGGATAGAAGCAAAGGTGTAGTGCCCGGCATATTGTACATGACAGTCTTCATCACTGCGGTATCACTAGTACCTAGAAAAGTACCTGGCATGCAACACAATAGGCAACATTTTTTGAATGAATGAATTGTTATTAATCAACAGCCACCTTTACCACATGCTAGTTTTCTCTAAGAAAAAAGCATGAAGTCCTTAAGACAGAGAACTTTGAAAATTAAATGTTCTTTGGAAATTCATGGACAATTCCTCTCAATTCTAAGTATGTAGAGGAAGCAAAAAAAAAAAAGAAAACCAAACCAAACCCATTCCCATTGAGTCTATTCTGACTCATAGCGACCCTGTAGGACAGAGTAGAACTGCCCCATAGGGCTTCCGAGGCTATACTCTTTTTGGAAGCAGACCACCACATCTTTCTCCAGTGGAGCATCTAGTGGGTTTGAACCACTGACCTTTTGGTTAGCAGCCGAGCGCTTTAACCACTGTGGCACCAGGGCTCCTAGTAATAGCAAGAAGGTTCTTCAAAATGTTGATTATTGGAATCTTGAATCAGACTTCCCAGCATAAGGTTTGAAAATCTGCGTTGATAACAAAGCTTCTGATATGATATTTATTCTAGGGTCCAGAGATTATGCTTTGAGAAAACTTATTTTGGGAATGCCAATCTGGACTGGATACAAATTCTTTCCATCTATAAGGAGAGAAGGTCCCTGGATGGTGCAAACAGTTTGCACTCAGCTACTAACCAGAAGATTGGTGGTTTGAAGCTACTCAGAGGTTCTGGAGAAGAAAGCCCTAGCAATCTACTTCTGTACAATTACCGCCATTGAAAACCCTATGGAGTGCAGTTCTACTCTGAAACACAAGGAGTATTCATGAGTCAGAATCAACTCAACAGCAATGAGTTTGTTTTTTTTTTATTATAAGGGAGAAATAAACCTATCCTACCAGGCTCCCCAAACAGCTAAGTCATTTAATTCTAGACTAGAGTACTCCTAAAGATCAATTAATTAGAACTGGGTTAATCTGCATCCACTTAATTAGTATAGTGTGTGCTTTCCCAAATGATACTAGGTTTGAAAATGAAGATGGTGACAATTTTTTAGAGTAAGCTTCTCTCCTACTACTTAATTTTATCTTTTTACCCCTCCCTTCTGTTAACATCAAGGAGCCCTGGTGGATCAGTTGTTAAAGGGCTCAGCTGCTAACTGAAAGGTCAGTCATTCTAACCCACCAGCAGCTCCATGGAAGAAAGGGTTAGCCATCTGCTCCTGTAAAAATTACAGCCTTGGAAATCTCATGGGACAGATTTACCCTGTCCTATAGAGTCACTACCAGTCGGAATCGACTACAGCAATGGGTTTGGTGTTGGTTTTCTATTAGCATATAGCTCAAGGATTTGTACATTGGTGGCCAACAATCTTTGCTGATGGATTGAAAAACACAATTTCCTAATTGCAACACCAGCAGGCCTATGATAGTAAGATCCTACGGGTCTCTGGAAGGAAGTGTTGCCCTGAAAGTCAAAGATTGCCCATTAAGCCCACCAGAGAGTTGATAGCACTCCAGGGGAAATATTTGCTATCTTTTAGCAGAGCTACAGGGCAATTTTACTCTGTCCTATAGGGTCACTCTGAATCGGAATCAACTTGACAGCAGTGGGTTTTTTGGTTTTATCCTTGGATAAATAGTGAACAGACACATTTGGTCTTAGCGATATCAACTTAGGATCTCTCAAGGATTCGACTATTTACTTAACTGAGGTACAGCCCATGGGATATACATCACCTATTGAATTCCAGAGCTTAGAGATTTATTAGAAGTGTACACAATGCTTTCACACAAAAGGGCCAACTCATCCAATTGCTAAAATGATTTACCTTTTTCTTCCTTCTTTTCAGTCTAGTGCAGTGGATCTCAACTGGGGGTGATATTTCCCCTCCCTTCCCAGAGAATGGAGCCCTAATGGTGCAGTGGTTAAGAGCTATGGCTGGTAACCAAAAGGTCGGCAGTTTGAATCCACCAACCACTCCTTGGAAATCCTATGGGGCAGTTCTAATCTGTCCTATAAGGTCGCTATGAGTCGGAATCGACTCCGCAGCAACTGGTTTTTTGATTTGGGTTCTCCAGGGAACATTTGGCAATGTCTGGAGACGTTTTTGATTGTCACAACGGAGGAGGCTGTGCTACTGGCATTTAGTGAGTAGAGGTCAGGGATGTTGCTGAACATCCTACAATGCACAGGAGAGTGCCCTATAACAAAGCATTATTTGGCCAAAATGTCAATAGTGTCGAGGTTGAGAAACTCTGGTTTAGCTCTTTTCATTGGCCAAGTCCTGGGCACAGGTGTCCTCTGGTATTTTATTGTGTGAAACCTTGAGGGGATATTCAGAATGTTTCTTCATTCAGAATCATCTCCAGCTGGCTAGCTCCCTTAAGTGGGAAGGCAAGTCTTGGAGGATATGGGCCATCCCCATTCTCCTTTCCTCAAGTGTGAAATAGATTTTACATGGTGGAGTGGAAAGTGAAAAGGTGGGAAGCTGTCAATGACGTTTTACAAATCGTGCGTTTTTAGTTATCCATGTAGCTGGAACCTGAACTTGAACCACAGCCATCTTTCCTGACTAATTGTAGAGGCCAGGCTTGGACTTCTCCAGATGATTTTTTTTCCCCCTTCTCTTCCCTGATCTTGGTTGGAAAACACTCAGCTCAGTAAGTTGAAGAGTCTCTCTGGGTACACAACTGGTACTTTGATTAATGAAACTTTGTTCGCTGTGATCACGATGTAGAAGCCAGGAGGGAGGCTAACTTTTCTATTAGCTACTTAGCAACAGTCACTCAGCACTATAATACAAAGCCAGACCTGTAGAAATTAAAGACAGCCAAGGTCATGTCCTGGAAACATCACTAGGTTCGATCCAACAGACTTGGGTTTGAGCCTTGGCTTCCAAACTTGCTGGTGGGCCTCTTTTCTTTATGTGTATAATGGGAATAACAATTCCTGCCCTGATTACTTCACTGAATGATGGAAAGCCTCATAGAAGATGGCTGCTAAATATTTCTTGCAAAATGTACTGCAAGTGCTCCCCAAAAGTAGACTTTAGGATTGGGAAAACTTCTTCTTACACTATGCCCCCTCTGTGAGCCCATGTTTAGGAATCACTAAGTTATAATTGAAGAAATATCTTTGTAACTGCAGCAAATCAGAAAAATGAGGTCAATATAGAGAAGCAAAATGTATATTTTATGTGGACTCTTTTATTCTGAGATTATGCTCTTTCTTTTTTGATTGTTCAAATTCCTTTTCTATTATAATATATGGTGGTGGTAGATTGCAGAATGTTTTGTTTTGTCTTGAAACACCCTTATATGAAAATATTAAAAATAAACATACCAGTCCCTGAAATATCTTTAATTTTTTTTCTGGCCTATGGAATTCCAATGCAAGGAAACTCTACAAAGTCCCCTCCCTCAGCAGGAATGTTGTTACTGCAAGTAATGTGTCATGCATTAGTTTGTGTACATGTACCCTGGATGTATTTGGCATGTTAAAGGATATTTCACATGCGTTATTAATTCTTACAGCAATCGTCTGAGGGAGGAAGATCTTATTTGCCTAGGATCACACTGAAATACAGATGTTGAATAGATGGTCAGAGCAGTGAAGCAGAAAGGTCCGCAGTTTTGGACTCAGAAAAAGCCAGCATTTCCTCTGGGCTCAGCCACTTATCGGCTTCGTGGCACTATGCTAAAGTTTATGAGCCTTAATGTCTTCATCTGCAAAAAGGGAAGATGATATTACTACCCGACAGGTTGATGGAGTGATTAAGTGAACTAATACATGGAAGGAGTGAGATACAGAGACCCGAGGCAATGGTAGTTCAGTGGTAGAATTCTTGCCTTCCATGCTAAACAGCATTCAGCGGAGCTTCCAGACTAAGACAGACTAGGAAGAAAGGTCTGGCAATCTACTTCTGAAAATCAGCCAGTGCAAATCCAGTGAACTGGGGTTGCCATGAGTCAGGGCCGACTTGACAGCAGCCAACAACATCAATAACAATGTAGATATGGAGTCCCCGGGTGGTGCGATTAATGTGCTTGGCTGTTAACCAAAAGGTCAGAGGTTTGAGTCCACTCAGAGGCACCTTGGAAGAAAGTCCTGGTGATCTACTTCCAAAAAAGCAGCCAATGAGCATTCCATTCAGCAGCCAACAACAACAGATATAGAGACTAGCACTTGGTGGTTGCTCAGGTTGTTTTCTTCTTGTAAATCATTTCCTATACCCTTTAGTGGTGTAAATGGTGACTGTGATGCGGAAGCTCTTCCAACTTTAAACCAGTGCCTTATTCCTTCCCTGCCTCAGAACATTTGCAACTCCATATTCCCATTATCCTAATCCTCACTTCTGGGAGCAGAGGTTTAGAGTATTAAACTAGTGGTTCCCAAATTTCTTATGCATCAGAATCACCTGAAGGGCTCATTAAAACAGATTGCTGGGATCTGCCCCAAGAGCTTCTGATTAGTTAAGTCTGGTGCGAGGCCTAAGAATCTGCGTTTCCCACAAGTTCCCAGGTGAGGCTGATGCCGCTGATCTAGAGACGACCTTTTAAGAACCACTGGGCTAAGTGTTTCCTTCTCTTTTCAGCAACAGTTCACTCCTGTGGCTTCTGGAAGTTGGCTAGTTTTTCTGACAATTTTCCAAACCTGGTCCTCATCCAATAAGACCTATTATAGTAAAGACGGCACATCTATCCAGAGAATAAGTATGCTTCCTTCTCTTTCCCCCACATCCCATCCATCTTCAGGTCTTGTCTCGCATGCCGCTGGCCAGGGGTGGATTAACCAGTAAGCACCGTATGCGCAGTATGCACTGGCTTGCATTGAGCAAGGTATCCATGGATTTCATTGTATTTACTTGCTAATCTGTGGTGAGCAATTTCATATTGGTTTAACCACATCTGTGACATGGTGAAGGACAGGTGAAATTGTGCACTGCAGATTAGTGGGAAGGCAAAATCGAGACCGTGCATACCTTGCCTATTGGGCAATCCGACCCTGCCCTGGCCCAGTTTCTCAATCAGCAGACATCTACCCAGGCCCACTGCCCCCACCAGTTTGAGTTACCCCTCCTCCACTCATTGAGCTTGCTTAGGCTGGTCCTCAGAGTAGACATGCAAAGAATGAATGAGTCTCCTCCACCTCAAGAACTTGATTAGTAATGTCCTGACTGGAACAATGAAGTGTGGTCTTTTGTCTGCAAACAGAGACAATTACAGCAGATTTTCTCATTAGGGTCGTGTTTGCCTATTCTGTGTTAATGAGAACCCATTGTTTGTTTCGACTGAGTCGTCTTTATTCCAGTCATTTCTGCTTCACAATAAGAGGCATCTGTGCTTGCAGTCCAGGGGGTGAATTGTTGTCTTGTGCTGTCTGACAGAATTGTCCCTTGGGGAACATCTTGCCACAATACCAGTTCTCAGAGAGGTACCAGGAGAGCAAGACTTGATGCTAACAAATGAACATCTTTCACAGCAGAGCTACCAGTGGATCCCCCAAAGGGACCTTAGCCCAGGTTCAGATCTTTGGCCCAGGACTCACCATCAGCTCTGAGCTCAGGCCTCGAGGAAGTGCATCTGTTAACTCAAGACACCTCACCTAGTTGCTAAGTCTTGTCTAAAATGACTTTCTCCAAAGGAGAGCTGAAACTCAGAAACAACTGCAGGAGAGTACCTGCTGACCGGTCAAATCAGGGCACTCAGAATGATGATCAGAAACTCTCTTTAGAGTTTTGCTGAGCAGGTGAGGAACAACACAAGAATACAAAGACCCTAAAAGTTGGTGGGGGCTGGGGGAGTGGACAACACACTCTAGGTGAGGAGAGATGAGCAGGATAGCAGGCTCCAGTCCCAAAGATCCACTTGGTAATGACCTCAAGCCCTGAGGGATTGTTTGTACTTTGAGCCTGCCCTTGGGCTCGGTGGATATCTTGAGAATTTGGGTAGAATGAATTTGAACTCTTGAAACTTCTACTTTGCTGCAAAGTGATATTTGGGTGAAAAGAGCAGTTTTCTGGGAATTCAAACAATGACACCATTCAGATTCTCTACTGGGTAACTTTGGACAACACGCTTTCTTTCTCTGGGACTCAGTTCCCTCTTCCCTCATTTTTGAAATGGGATTGTAACTTCTGCTCCGCCTACCTCACAGGGATGTTGTGAAGCCCATATGTTGCTGCTGCCGATAATAATACCAATTAGCCCAGCCGCAGCATCAATTCTAATTGCATGTATGTTTGTACTGTGCTCAGCTTTTGTGTTTTATCAGTCCTTTCTCACAGCAGCCCTTCATCATTTTATAGGTGAAGAAACTTGGGCACAAAGAGGCAAAATAGCTTGCCTAACATCACACAGCTGATAATAAATAGTATAGTCAGGATTCGAACCCAGCTCTGACTCATCTGCTTTCAACCACTAAGCGATACTGGTCTGTGATAGTAAAAAAATTTTTTTGGTGACCTTTTAATAGTTCTATGGACAGAAGATGATTTCTTTGTCACGCCACAACTTGTTCTGCAAGCTTGAAGCAGATCACAACGAAACCTAATTCCTCGTGGCCTTGGCTCTCTTCTTCCTGGTTTCTTGCCCTGCACGGGTTCATCTTTTCTTTGTTTCCCCTTCTTTGCATTATGAAAATGAGAAGCAGCTGTGAGCCCTGCCGATCGTAAATGGAATTGTGAATGTTGTTACTTCTGCTAACAGCTAATTCATTACCAGGCAAAGGACAGTTTCCGCTGTGCAGTTACAAGCTGTTTGCTTCCAGGTGCCACGTGGAATCGAAAACAATTTGTTCAGCGGTGGGGCCTGGGTGGTGGTGTGTTTGCGTTCAGACAGTGATGCTCTGTCTCCTGTCACCCCGAGGGATGCCCTCTCTGGTGAGGCCCAGTCTACCTAGGTCTGGAAGGCTCTGTGCATGGAGGATAGAGACTGGAGGGTGTGTCTAGGCTGGCAGGAGCTTGGTCTAACCTCTCAAGCCTTTC
Organism: Trichechus manatus latirostris; assembly: GCF_000243295.1. NCBI lineage: Eukaryota > Metazoa > Chordata > Mammalia > Sirenia > Trichechidae > Trichechus > Trichechus manatus. The sequence continues at coordinate 29,627,916 of NW_004443947.1, read as the reverse complement.
AGAAATAACAAATATTTCTTGAGCACCCAGGATGTGCCAGGTACTGTGCCAAGAGCAGAGGATGCAATGGTAATGAGGCAGACACGCTTCCTGCTCTTAGTCAAGCTGGGGAGAGACCATACAATAAGCAAGTCAACAGAGAAATGATGGAGATAATTTCAGATAAAAATAAGGGCCAAGAAGAAAACAGAACTGGGTGATATGACAGAGTTGCTAGGCTGGGGAAGGACAGGTCCTTTAGTTAGGATACTCAGACAGGACCTGTCAGAGGAGGAGATATCTGAGCTGAGATGGAAATAGTAAGAGCTGCTCCTGTGATAATAGTGGAGAAGAACATTGTAGGCAGATGGGATCTCCAGGGCAAGGATTCTTAGGTGGGTCCAAGTTGGGAAGTGTCAAGAAATAGAAAAAACCTGTTGCTGTCAAGTCGATTCCAACTTATAGTGACCCTATAGGACAGAGTAGCACTGCCCCATAGAGTTTCCAAGGAACGCCTGGTGGATTCAAACTGCTGACCTTTTGGTTAGCAGCCATAGCACTTAACCAATATGCCACCAGGGTTCCCCAAATAGTTGTGGGGTGACAAGCCCTAGAGATCACATGCCAGGAGAGGAGGTTGGGAGGTGAGCAGGAGACAAATCATGCAGGGCCTCTTAGGCCGTGGTCCTGCCTGAGCACCTGGCTCTTTGAGGAATCCTCTGAGGTTTAGCCAACCAAGGCAGGGGCTGCTTCCTGTGTGCTCATTGTGTCTCTAAAGTCCAACTCTGAGCCTTTCCAAGGCTAGGAATATGTCTTTTTCTTTCTGCATCTCCCCATCCAAATCTTACACAGTTCTGGGCACACAGAAGATTCTCAGGACAGCCTAATGACTGGAAGGAGTGACTTAAAGAAGATGTTGCAGACTACAGAGGCTTATTTCACTTATATGTAAGGTACTTTCTTGTATTCAGCAAAAGGATGGTTTGTTACTGAGCTCCCTGTTACTAGAGGTATGCAAGCAAAAGATGGAAGATCAGTTGGTGGGAATATATTAGGTAGAAGTAATTGTTACAGTACACCCTCTCCTCACTTATCCACGTGGTTAGGTTCCAAAGACCAGGTCGTTATGCAAAATCAGCATTATGTGAAAGTGAAGGATGACTACATCATTACATAAGTGCCAAATTACATCATTACCTATCTGCCAGATTACATCATTACATAACTGCCAAACCACTGAGAATCATGGCCCAGCCAAGGTGACACATTAACTTAAATCAAAGCCAGCATTACTCTCACCTTACGCCTCAGCTTTCGTTACTGCCAGACGTACGTCATTAATGCACAAGATAGTCAGATAGTCTATTTTTTACTATTGTCGTAAATGGGAAATGTCAGATAATGAGATAGTCGATAATTGAGAAGAAGGTATATTTTTTGATAGAGGTGGTAATAGTAGTTACAATCATAATCATCGTAATAGTCCCTTTCATTGAACAGTCAGTATATACCAGACACTAGAGGTGTATTATCTCATTCAACAATCCTGTAAGGCAGCACTATTATTATCCCCAGTTCCCAGTCATGGAGAGTGAAATTCCGAGAATTCTGATAGAACTTGTCTGGGGTCATATTGTGAATGAGTGGCAGGATTCAGATCAGAAGTCCATACTTTGAAATGCTTTCTAGAAAAGCTAGATGATTAGAGTCCTTATTCTGACATTACATAATCTTGGCTCTTTATTTCTATAGTGAGTTTTTTTTTTGTTTTTGGCAAGGTGTGTGGGGATGTCATTGTCTGATAGTCCTTGCAGCCCTCTTACATACATTAGGTCTATATTGGAGCCCCGGTAGCACAACGCTTAAGCGCTCTGCTGATAATCAGCAAGTTGGCAGTTCCAACCCACCCAGTGGCTTGAACCCACCCAGCAGCTCTGCAGGAAAAAGACCTGCCAATCTGCTCCGATAGATACTACAGCCTAGAAATCCCTATGGGGCAGTTCTACTCTGTTGCATGGGGTCACTTTGAGTCAAAATCAACTTGTTGACACGTAACAATCACAACAGTGGGACTTGTAGAACTGAATTCAACAGCGTGTGGTGGGAAGAATGGTTGAAAAGTATGTTTTTCCATCCGCAAAATTGTTCTCAAAAATTAGATTGTTGTTTACACTCCACCCCCTCTCTTCACTTTATTTGAGCAATGCGTTTGTAGCCAAAAGCAAAGGTTAAACCATGTCAACGGAGAGATAAAAATGAAAATGCATCAGCCTGGGAACCTGATGCTTTCATCACGTTCTTTCACAATGTTTTACATGAGGCCATGATTCTCTTGAAGCTGAGACACAAGTTTCTTGAGAAGAGATGAAGGGATGTACATAGTGGAAAATGAATTTTTGGCATGAAAATGAACGTACCCTTCATGCAAAGCCTCCCTGCCCTTCTCAGCCTTGCCCAAGTCCCATCTCTTCCTCGTAACCTTCTTTCCAAGAAACCCGTCACCAGCCCTCTGTGGCCTGCTGCATGCTAGAAGATTCATTTAGGTTGAAACGACCAGACCAAGAGCTGAGGCTACCATTAGTTATGTTTCTCTGGGGCAGCACGCTGCTTTAAAACAATTAAATCTGAACATGTTTAGGATGCACATGCTCCAGTTTGCCACAGGGTCCACTTCCCTTAGCCTGCCACAGGCATTCATGATGCTTGCCTGGTCCCCCCATGCATCTGTGTTGAGACCTTAGGTAACAGAGTGAAGACCTGTGGAGCTGGAAAGGATCCATAAGATTATCTCAGACAACATTCTGGGAAATCTTCCAAAGATGAATATTGAGTATTGGGGGCTTGTGTCATTGGCTACACATTGGACCTGGTGAGCCTGGATTTGTAAAAAGCTAGTGTCATCATAATTTTGAAATTTGACGATGATACTAACACGATAATCCATTGCCATTGAGTCAATTCTGACTCATAACATTTACTGAACCTTTACTAGAATCTTCCAGGCTCTGGGCTAAGTGTTCTTAAAAATTGTCTGACTTCATCCTTACACACACCTGTGCAGTGGGGACTGTTTTCCCCTCATTAGATAGATGAGGTTAAGGAGTTTGATCAAGGTCACATAACTAGTCAGGACATAGAGCTGGTGTTTTGACTGCAGCTGCAGGCATTGACTCCACAGCCTGCTTCCAGAACAAGAAACAACAAGAAGTTTTACCAAGATCCTCCAGTCAGGAGTCCCAAATCTAAATGCCCTCAGGAGTTGGGCTGATACTGTGACCAAAAGAACCTGGAAGGTGGCAGAAAATCAAGAGTAATGATAAATGGCAGACATGCGTGTCAGCCTCAATGTCGGGAAGAACTGGGTGGAGACTGGGAACTGAAGAGTACTGGCCCCAACTGAACAGGGGCAGCCACCACTGGCCTCCTGCCTCTTTTGGCCATGGGTGAATGCCTAACCTCTGGTTATTCAGGGGTAGGTGAAAACCTGAATTTTTATTTGAAAACATTTAACTGTTTAATGTTGGCATGTAGTTTACGTTTTCTGAAACATTTTGCCAGCTGAACAAAATACAGTTAGTTTATGTCACTTCTGATCTTATTTAACCCCCTTGTCTTTTAGCTGGAGAAACTGAGGGCCAAAGAGGGAGAATGACTTTCCAGGGATCACACAGCAAATCAGTGACAAAGCTGAGCACAGAGTCAAGGGCTCTTCCATTGCAAAGTGCTGCTTGCTGTTTCTACCTGATGTATAAACTCCCTCAACCCTGACCTCCAGCTATGCTTGCACATCTCTGATGCCCAGGATATTTAAACTTGATTCCTTCTAGTCCCTCTCAGGTGTTAACTGGTGGGCCTTTGTTGCAGGTGGAGATGAAGTTGTAAGATAAGACACCGGCAGTGGAAGCCAGCTAAGGCTTTTTGTCCTATTGCTTTATCTTGGTGGTCAGACCAAGAACCCTTAGCCACCTTCTCTGAGGACAGATGGCTTGAGTTCTCTGGCTTGTCATCCATGAGATTGGGCAAGTGGAGTGTTCCTCTTGCCTCTCTTGATCATGGACCAGTTTTCAGCCATTCTAAGTGAGGGCGCTGGCAGGGGACACCCAGCTAAGCCTTTCTTTCCTCCTATTTTTTCTTGAGTTCAGGGTCTGCTGTTCCCCACCAGGGGTTTGCAGAGGCCCAAAAAAGGAGGCCCTGCCCAGATGGAGCTTTACTAATGCTGCAGAGACAAAATTTTACTCTATGAAATGGTAATTCTGGAGAGTAGATGATTGGGGCACCAATGATCTGAGGGCCAACATAGGTACCAGACATAGCCCAGGTTCTTTCTATTCTTTATCTCAATGAATCACCGGTCAGGTCAGTAGTATAACTTCTTGTACAATGAGGTGGCTGGCTCCCAAGTTACAATGTGACCGGGCCTAGAAAAGTATTTCTAAAGTTGAGAGGAAGAGAGATTCTTAGGGATTGAGGAACTCAGGGAAGCTTCCCCAGAGAGGTTGGAAATTCAGCAATACACACAATTTCCCTAAGTGAGAAGGAAGGGGGAAGGTGGTCTGGGCTTGGTGAACAGAACCTTTTTCTTTTTAATAATAATGTTTTGAGTTTGGATCAACCTTTGTTCTTTTAAAATGCTTTCCCAAACCCAGTTTGATAGCCAGAATCATCCTGTAAAGGGGGAGGTTTGAAAATTGGCTTGTTCTTGAGTTTGCCTGAGAAAGACCAGGAGGCATGGGGATATGAGGGTGGAAACCACCCCCATAAATGTGCTGTTAGAATAATGGATCTGGAGAGCCCATGCTGAGGTAAATGGGGGAGAGGAGACAGAGAAACAAAGGGAACAGGATCTCCCAAGGGGGAGCGTGTGGTACATTTATCTTTGGTACTTAGAGTAAGATCCCAGAGACATTCTCTACGGAGGGTACTTGCCAGGAAGGAGCCCAGAAAAGGGGCTGAGAATGCTGACTTGCAAAAGAGAGGGAGCTTATGAGTGGGTGTGGGGGGGGGGGTTTCCTCTCCCTCTTCTGCCTGTGGAGGCGCTACTTCTGAGCAGAAACCAGCAGAGCTCACCTTGAGGGATGGAATCTCCTGGGAGGAGCCTACCTAGGCCTCTCTGAGAGAAAGAAAAATGGTTTGCACTCTAAGCCTTTGCTGAGGTTTTGCTCACATCTTTCTGCCTTGAATCTAACTGGCAGGAGTAGAGTACCAGGAACCCTTACCTTCAGGTATTCCCAGACACAGAAATGTTCTCTTTTCTCAGCCAGCTTAGGAAACAGACTGAGAACCCCATTAGAGTTGACACCCAAACACCATGAAGTGACTTAGCTTGGTCACATCATAGTTTATTTACAGCTCCCTGTGAGGCCAATTGGAGTCCCTTAGTAGTGTAAATGGTTACGCACTTGCTGCCAACTGAAAGGTTTGAGGTTCAAGTCCACTCAGAAGCACCTTGGAAGAAAAGCCTGGAGATCTACTTCTGAAAAATCAGCCACTGAAAATCCTATGGAGCAAAGTTCTACTCTGACACACATGTGTTTGCTATGAGTCAGAATCAACTTGATGGCACCTAATTTTGTGAGGCCATTTGGGCCCAAAAACACAGCTGCTGAGAGGTTTCCAGGGAAATGATGCCTCCACACAGGTTGTTAGAGGTTGCCTGTCCTGGCCAAATCAAAGCCTCAGTCACCCCTTCAAAGGAAGCTTTGAGAAGAGGGAGGCCACATGGGGTACCAAGAAGAGCACTGGGCTGGGAGATAGAAGACCTAGTTCATATCTGATGCTGCTACTTACTGATGCTGTCACCTTGAGAAAGCCCTTTCCCCTTTTTCTGGATTCTACATTTTTATCTGTAAAACCAGGGGTAGGAGAACTTTGAATCTCTAAAGTCCCCAGTTATGTCACTCCCCATCCCTAGAGCCTCCTAGCTCCCCCTGCCATCCTTTTGCAATTATCCAACCCTTTATCATGACCTACAAGAAGCCTTGGTGGCACAAAAGGTTAAGAGCTTAGCTGCTAATTGAAAGGTTGGCAGTTCAAACCCACCCATCCACTCTGTGGGAGAAAGACATGGCAATCCACCTGCCTAAATATTACAGTCAAGAAAACCCTATTGGATAGTTCTACTCTATCACATAGAGTTGCTATGAGTAAAAAAATGATTCAATGGCACCCAACAACAACAACCATTATCTACAAGCCCCAGCATGATATGACCACTGCCCACCATGCCAGCCTTACCTCTCTGCAGTCTTTCTAACTCAGTCCTACCAAGCTCCTTCCTCTCTCAGGACCTTCACAGGGTGGTCTACCCCTGGTACACTCTTCTCCATACTCCTTCCCTCTTCACCCAGCTAACTCCTCTTCATCCTTCAGCATTCTGCTTCAGTGCCATATCTTTAGGGAGCCTTTACCTTCACCCTGCCTAGGTTAGGTGCTTCATTAATAAGTACCTTATACTTTTCCCCAGAAAACTAAACTACTGCTTATGTAATTATTTGCCCATCATCTTTCTCAACCAAATAGTAAGCTTAATTAAGTCAGGAACCATATCTGTTCTCTTCAAAACTTTATTTCTAGTGTTAGAATCTACAAGGGTCTAGAAACACAGAGGTGTTAAGTGATCATATGTTGGAAGAGAAGGACTGAATTTGGTAAGCAAACATCTCTGGCTTCAATGTTAACAATAGGAAGGGAATGAAACTCTTGTGGGAATAAGAAGTTCACACCATTGTCCAACCACTTGCTTTCCTGTCTTGAAGGGAAGACAGAACATCTTGTATGTTCCCATCATTGTCTTCACCACAGATTGAACAGCACATCTGACATGCTGGCACAATAGAGGATTGACTCAACTGGATGCATAATGAAAATAAAGAGAGAGAAGCTGATGGAAGATACATGTTCCTTTTTACTCATGGAAGATGCTATCTACAAAGCCAGGTGGAATCAGCTAGATCTACCAAAATAGTGACTAGGAAGTCCAGACAGTGACAAATCAGAAGTGTGGCCAGGAGGGGGAAGTGATGGGAAATTCGTTTTAATGTGTGTTTATTGAGCACATGCTATTTATTAAGATGCTACGCTTTACTATACGCTGTTGCTATAAAAGCGTTAATAGATAGATCTCAGAGAGGATAAATGATTTATGCAAATTCACATAACTCCTAAGTAGATAAACTAGGATTTAAACCCAGGTTGAACTGAAATCAGAGTCTTTGCTCTTAGCCTCTGCAATATATGGCTTCATGTAACAAAAGAAAAAAATTATCTGGGACATTGAAGGGTTTTATAGTTTAATGAATGTTGTACCCATCCTATTATTAATTCATAATGTCCATACTGCTACTTGGTATTACTTGTGAAAATGGGACTCTGGTGAGACAGTGGCTGGAGGGTTGGAAGTGTGCAGTTTATGATATGAAGCAGAGCGAGCATGTGGTAGTAAGAATAATTTAAAACTAAGTGTCCAAAGACCTGAATTCAAGCTTTCAAGCCTAGGGCCTGCCTTCATCTTGATGTATACCTGTATGAAATTCACTTCCTCTCCCCCCAGTTTCTCCATTTGTAACATGAGGGACTCAGCCTGAATGTACTTTAAGGGCCTTACCAAACCTGACATTCTGTTATTCCTGAGAACTGATGCACCCAGTAGGAATGAAACTTCTGAGATTTTCTTCCGTATCTCTAGAATCTGGTAAGCAAAACTAACCAGCTTTATCCTTCTCTGAATAATTTCCTCCAGGTTTCCTTACCGGAAGTTAGGAGAGGCCGGCATCATAGGGATTCTAGTCAAAGGTGATACACCTAGAGCTGCTAAGCTTCCACTTAGGGTTAAGACTGAAGCCAGGGAGGAGCAGAAATCTACCTTTCTTCAGGTTCCCGTCCAGCTACCCCCAGCCCAGCGATCTCCCTGCCTGTGGTGAGGGAGCAGAGGAGCCACTTTGGATTTCCAGAAAATGTGACCCTGTTAGACCTTGATTTGCAAGTGCTCTCAGGGCAGGCTGACAGAGTGTGGCAGGTTCTCTTCCACCCACCCCATCCAACAGGCAACCTGTGGTGCCACCTTAATCCCCAGCCTAACCAGGCACAATCACCTATCTATTTGTCCACATATAGCTGATTAGTGAACTTGTAATTCCATCACTCCATCTTATGTTTGGATACTACAGAGGGTGTTTCCACTCCTTGTTGTGTTAACTCCCACCGCAGTTACTACTGTGCCCACTTTACAGGTCAAAAAATTGAAGTCTGCAATGCTGAGTAGTTTTCTCATGGCCACCTGCTGATTACTAACCTCTGATTCTTTGTCTAGTGTCCTCTCTTCTAATGCCACTATTTTGTGGGCTTAATTTTTGTCTCTCTTGGCCCACTTGTGGTTCTCGAATGATTTAGCCTAGAAATCATCCTATACTAGTGGTTAGCAAATTTTCTCATTTGATATGATCCATATTTATTCATTTACTCCCACCTAAGTGTGAATAGGAGTCCTGGTGGTGTAGTGGGTAAGAACTTGTCTGCTAACCAAAAGGTCG
>NW_004443947.1:29597335-29618598 GCF_000243295.1 Trichechus manatus latirostris | reverse complement strand
GATTCGAACTGCCAACCTTTCAGTTAGTAGCTGAGCAAAAACCATTTGCGTCATCCAGGGACTCCAAAAGAGCCCTTAGAATTGATCAAATCCAACCCTCCTCCATCCTTGTATTTATTACAAGTAAGTAAATCGAGGCCCAGAAAAGAGAAAGGACTTGTCCACACAAAGGATGGTAGAGCTAGATCTCAGGCCTTGATGTTCCTTCCTACTTCTTTACCAGGAATCACTGGGTTATGCATCCTACAGGCGCCTTCCATGGGGCGGGATAAGGGCATGGGGAGGATCTGCCTGTTGTCTTTCTAGTCCAATTCTCCTGGCAGATCTGCCCTACTCTCTGGGCCCCAGACTTTGAGGGGTCCACCCGTCAGATGGTGTTGGGGAGGAGAACTTGGATCACTGCTTCTTAATGCTGAGTGTTCCTTTACACATGCTGGACCCACAGCTTGTACATTAGCTGAGAACAGATTTGGAGGGGCTGCAACAAGAAAATAAATGTCAGCCTCGAATGGAAATTGTAGAAAATGAATTCATGCCCAAAATTTATTACCTTTAACAATCTTCTCTGTGAAGCCTACCACCAGTCACATTGACTTGTTTCATCCATGATTCTCACAGAATCTTGGAGCTCATTTGGTCCTGAAGTGTTCTCATTATGGGAAATGAAAGCTCATTTGCGGGTGGGGTGGGAAGGGTATGTGATGTGATTGGGGAGATGCACACCATGAAGGCTTCCTAACTTCTAAGATTTCCTCTTGCATCCTCCAGGCTAGAATCCCCTCTGTTGCTACCCCTTCATTTAGGTTAAAAAGATTGGTACTTTTAAGTAATACATTACTCAGAAAGGACTAATGTAAGAATTATTTATTGGTCATTTATACATTAGTGTGAAAAAGGTTGTAACTTGCTGTACATCTGAGAATTTACAGAAAGGGAAGTTTTGAGGAAGAATATAGGTGGCGATTTTCATGGATGCAGTACAGGGGCTTTCATAAAGGAGTCCCCAAAAAAATAGAGATACACCCCATATACACTCCCCATCTTTTTTGACAAAATGGACATGCCTCTATTTGCTACAAGTTTCCAGGCATTGTGGGTCAAGCGCCTCACTCAGCTTATAGTAGGAAGGTTACAAAAAGTAATGGCAGGGGCATTTTGGCCCACAGGCATGTGTCTGCTTGAAAAGCAGTGCCTTAAAAAAATATGAACATGAATTATTTTAGAAGAGGAATGCACTCCTCAGTTAGCTACGGTCCTTAGTTTTTCATATCATATAATCCCCAGGCCTTTTCACTCATATTGTTTATTTATATGGCCCCTGAAGCCATCTGAGTTTGTGAATCCTCCCATTACACTTCCTAAGTTTGTCTTTAGACAAATATTGATGACCTACTATGTGCTGGGCACTGTAGGAAATATAATTTGCAGAATCTTTCATTGATTGACCCATTCATTCATTTTACCAATGGATTCATTGGGTGTCTGTCATGGAGATACAGTGTGAACAAGAAAGACATAGCTCAGGTCCCTGTTGGAAAGACAATAAGTCACAACAAGGTGTGATGAGCATGACAATTGACGAAGTGAAGAGCTCTATGGGAATGCATAAATAGTATATGGCAGTGGCATCTACCTTCAAGTAACTTGAGGAGATGAAATGCTGACCCAAATAACAAAATACCACATGACATGAGGAAGTCATAGAGCAATACCAATTAATGATCAAAGGAGCAAGATACTCATCAGTTTGGGGGTATCAGGGAAGACAATGTGAGAGAGAACATGTAAGCTGATTCTTGAAGGGTGGTTGGATTTCTATTCTAGGCAGTAGAGATGGGAAAGTCTTTTCTAAGTAGAGAAAACTGCATGTGCAAAGCCTAAGAAGCAGGAAGGCAGAGGTGTTTGGATAGAAGGTTGTGACAATCATAAAAGCTATCATATAAGTGCCAGACACTCTGATAAGCACATCTCATGCTTAATCTTATTTAATGCTCACAACAGCCCTCAGAGATTCTTGCTGTTATAATGTCTATTTAAAAAGGGGGAGCTCTATGCAAACATAAAGAACAATGATGACTCTGTGAAACATCTCACAACATGGCTGAATTTGGAGGGCATTATGCTGAATGAAATAAGTCAATCACAAAAAGGACAAATACTGTATGAGACCACTATTATACAAACTCATGACAAGGTTTATACACAAAAGAAACAATCTTTGATGGTTATGAGTTGGGGAGGTTGGGAGACCCTAACTAGATAGTAAATAAGTAGTAACTTTGGTGAAGGGTAAGACCGTGCACTACTAGGGAAGTCAGCACAACTTGACGAAGGCAAGATCATAGAAGCTTCACAGACACATCCAAAGCCCCTGAAAGACAGAGTTACTGGGCTGAGGTCTGGGGACCATGGTCTTGGGGGACATCTAGCTCAATTGGCATAACAGTTTATAAACAAAATGTTCTACATTCTACTGTGGTGAATAGCATCTGGGGTCTTAAAAGTCTGTGAGTGGCCATCTAAGATACATTCACTGGTCCCATCTTGGCTGGAACAAGGGAGAATGAAGAAAACCAAAGACACAAGGGAAAGATTAGACTAATGGCCTAATGGACCACAACTATTACAACCGCTGCCAGACTGAGCCCAGAACAACTAGATGGTGCCCGGCTACCACCACCAATTGCTCTGACAGGGATCACAGTAGAGGGTTCTGGGCAGATCAGGAGGAAAATATAGAACAAAATTCAAATTCACACACATACAAAAAGACCAGACTTGCTGGTCTGACAGAGAAGGAGAAACCCCAAGAGTATGGCCCCTGGACATGTTTTTAACTCAGTACTGAAGTCAGTCCTGAGATTCACCCTTCAGCCAAAGATTAGACAGGTCTATAGGCAAACAATAACACACGTGAGGAACGTGCTTCATAGTCCAATCATGTATACAGGAGTAAATGGGCACACCAGCCCAAAAGCAAAGACAAGAAGGCAGGAAGGGTCAGGAAAACCAGAAGAATGGAAACAGGGAACTCGAGGTGGAGAAGGGGAGAATGTTGACACATTGTGGGGCTGGCAATCAATGTCACAAAGCAATTCATGTATTAATTGTTTAATGGGAAACTAATTTGCTCTCTAAACTTTCACCTAAAGCACAATTGAAAAAAGAATTAAAAAAAATGTTGAGTTCATCTGAGGCTCATAGTGGAATAACTTCCGCAAAGTCATCCATCTAAAAGAGTGCTGAGCTAGGAATGGAATTCAGGTCTGTCAAATTCTGCGCACTCTGGAGACCCTCCACCATCAGGCCACAGTGTTTCCTCCTGGATTGTGATGGGAAGTCCCCTGAAGGTTTTGAGGCTGTCCTGGTGCTTGTTCACGCTGCTTGGAAAAGTCTCCTCACCCAGAAACATATTGTTTATTCTGTTCCAGAGCAAGTGGAGAGAAGAGAATCATTCATTCTATTCTCTCTGTACCTCTTCTCCTAAGTTTTCTCTGAAGCTTAACTTCCAAAGGGTGCAATTAGCAGGATGGCTTGTCCTGGTGAACAGTCAGGTTACTTCTCTTCAGTATTTGATGCCCACTGAAGGTTTAGCTGAAAGGCTGACTGACAAAATGACCCTCCAGGGAGAAGAAGCTGTGAACTAGCCTGGATCTATTGGCAGATATTAGGAATAAAAAAAGTCCTTAGAAATGCAAGCTGAAAAGAAAAAAAAAAAGTCTGGGGAAAGCAAAACAGCCAACTAAGGTGGTAAACGCTTCAGTAAACCCTGATAATGGCAATTTGAAAAATCTTGCATGTTCAGTTTCGTTTGATAAACCCCTTCGGTAATGGAATGAATACAGATTTCTCACCCGGAAATGTAAATACAGACGGTGATGCATCGTCAGTCACTTACAGAATGGCAGCGTCAGGCTGCGGAGTAAGCACTCGACTGACATCGAACCACTAGCTGCGACCCTGGCCAAGTCACGCACTCACTCAGGCCCCTCTGAAACAGGATTGTAACTCCTTGCCCAAAGATAAAAGACCATTCATAAAACGGGGTCAAAGAGAGGTCTGAACCCCTATTAGGATACAGAACAGTTTCTTCAGGGACAGGGGTATATTTAAAAAGCATATTCAACATTATAACATAGTTTCACAATTAGAAAATGATTTAGTTTTTTTTTTTATACTTAGAAATAAAACTTCAAGAAGCTTTTTTTTTTTTTGCTAAGCAGATGGTAGATTCTGTATGAACCAAGAAATGTCTCCACTGGGTCCATATATCCATCTTAGTGGCACGTATCAAAATTTCCAGAGACTTGAGGGTGACACATACATTTTACATTTTACAAGGGATCATAGGCCAGTGGGTGGATGCGAAAGTGCCCTGTAACTTTAACGTGCTGGACGTGTGTTCAGAGTAATGCTACTGTCATGGTTTGAATTATGTCCCCCAAAAATGTGTGTATCAATTTGGCTGGGCCATGATTCCTGTATGTTATAAACCTGCCTCTATGATGTTAATGAGGGAGGATGGGTGGCAGTTGTATCAGTAAGGCAGGACCTGATCTACAAGACTGGTTTGTGTCTTGAGGCAATGTCTTGAGATACAAAAGACAGAAGTGAGCAGTGAGACAGGGGGGCCTCATACCATCAAGAAAGCAGTGCCAGGAGCAGAGCGTGTCCTTTGGACTGGGGTCCCTGCACCGAGAAGCTCCTAGTCTGGGGGAACATTGATGAGAAGGCCGACAGAGAGAAAAAGACTTCCCCTGGAGCTGACACCCTGAATTTGGACTTTTAGCCTACTTTGACTGTGAGGAAATAAACTTTTCTTCGTTAAAACCATCCACTTGTGGTACTTCTGTTATGGCAGCACTAGATAACTAAGACAGCTACTGACTCACCATCCACCACCATTGTTCATTCAATTGCACATCTGAGAATTGGGGTGGTCTGTTAACACATTGGAGAGAAGATCCAGGGTGGTCCGAGCTATGACCTATGTCTATTGAATAGATCAAAGCTTACTTGCATATACGGAGGGTTGAACCCTATCACTTTGGATTTGTGAATATCATTCTCCAGACAACCTAACAAATAGCTGGTAGACAGGAGTATAACTGATTCAACTGGCTTCTAAACGTGTGTTTGGGAGGTGACTAATATGAGTGTGAGCAGCTTATATTTCTTGGTCTAAAGTTATGCATTCCCAATATAAAAAACAAACCAGTTGCTCTCCAGTTGAATCTGACTCATGGAAACCCCATGTGTGTTAGAGTAGAACTGTGTTCCACAGGCTTTCCATGGCTGTGACCTTTCAGAAGCAGATGACCAGGCCTTTCTTCCCAGCTGCCTCTGGGTGGGTTTGAACTGACAATTTTTCCATTAGTAGCCAAGAGCTTGACCATTTGTGCCATCCAGATACCCTTTTATTTCCTGGCCTCAAGTTAGCTGCACCTATCAAGCATCATTCCCAATATAAAATAAGCGCTGTAAGTGTCAGCTGGTCATTGTCCTGAGGATGTTCATGTCCAAATCCATGGTCATTGTAATTTTTATCTCCACCTTCTTCTGTCCCTCCTGGTGTATTCCCTGTCATAGTGATGGTGCCACCATCCACTAAGTCACCCAAAAGTCACCCAAAAGAGGATCACTTCTGACTGCTTTTTCCCTTACTCCATGCCTTTGATCCATCACCAAGTTCTGGAGCATTTACCTCCACAATCTCCCTCTAACCTACCACCCTCTCAACAACCATAATGGGGTATACTTATAGCAGCTTATAACTGGCCTTTATTCCTCTAGGGTCTCCCTCACCCCTCCAACCTATCCCCGTTTCTACTGTCAGAACCATCCTCTTAAAACAGCTCCTGTACTTTGCCACCCCTTGTTACACACAAGGTGATGTCCAGTCTCCATGGTATGACATTTAAGCCTCAGCCAATTTTGACCTTGTCCCATCTCATTTTCCATTCCACACCCTTTCCCCAAATCCTACCACAAACTCTCATCTGTGTTCTAGACCATAGCCAGATCCACCTTCTTTACTCTCCTGCTTCTGTACCTCACATCAAACTATTCAGTTTGCTGGCATTGCCTTTCTGCCTTCCCTTCTACTTCACCCTTCCCTCTCTCCACTTAACAGTTTTAACCATCCTTCAGGGCCAAGCTGAGATCTAATCCCTGTCATTAAGCTTTCCTGAATTCCAGCTACCGGTCAAGAATCACCCTCCCTTTGTTATAGCCTTTATAATTCTGTTCTACATTAACATGCATGCATGACTGTCTCCCCCAGTAGACTAACAGCTCCTTTGGGAAAAAAGACCTTATCATGCTCATCTACCCATCTTCTCCTTCCTCTCTTCTCCCTTTTCCTCCTTCCTCCTCACCTCTTCTCCCAGCTCAGGAATCTAAGTGCCCTGCATTTCACATAATAGACACCCTAGCCAGGTCCGTTGAATAGAATCCATTAATTTGTACTCTGTTTCTTTGGAAATATCTGCTGGAATGCTCTGGGCTGAGAATAAAAATTTTAACTAACATGATATTGGGGAAAAAGCATAACTTTTGTGCTCATATTCCTTTTAGAAACATTTTTGCCTCCTTCCATTCCTCCTGCTAACCACTTAACTAACTTGAGGTTACAGAGAAAGGGTACTGAGCTTATTTTTCACTCCTTTAACATTTCTAGCTAATTCTCACTTCTCCATAGCTATTTCCAATGCCTTCATTGAAACATGTTACCTTTGTGGTTAAAACTCAAGGTCCCTAAGACTATCTGGGTTTTAATACTAGACGTACTAGTAGACAGACCATGGGTAAGTTAGTTATTCTCTCTGGGCCTCTGTTTCCTCAACTGTAATAGGAGAATGTTAAAACTGATCATTTCAGAGAAAGAGGTTCCATAGGCCTGATGGGTGGGCAGGACATCCTGGGAAAATTAAAGCAATGGGACATCTTGGCAACCAGATAATCTTCTAACCTTCAAAAGACACCTGCTGTCCCCTTTCAGCCCCGCACAGTATGTGTCAGTAGACCTTAAGCTGCATGAGGAAAGAGGTAGCGTCTCCTCCCCGGGCTCCTAACACATAAGACAAGTGAATAACCAAGCTTTGCAAAGCAGAGCCAAGTGCTGGAATTCTGCAGCAGCTCAGAGACCACGCCCTGTGCATCAAGGCCTTGTGGAAAACTAATGATTTCTCCCCCGCAGACCTGCCTTGCAAAGGGCCCTGTGGAGCCTGGCTGGTGAGAGCGTTCTTCATTCTCCGCATGTCCCTGGCTCTCCCTCTCCTGCCTACCTCCGCAGTCTCTCAGTCAAGCTTATTGTGCATCCCCTGCTCTGTTTCTCAGTGTCTGGGTCCCTCTCTGTGCTGCTGCTGAGGCATTGTCTGCAAAGTCTTTAGTGTGAAAGGTGATTCACAGAAATAAATTGCTTTGTGTTTTAGGTCCATAGCAGTCTGCCTCTGTAATCATGTTCGTAAAGGACTTTATAATAGCTCAAGGGCCCTGGTGTCAGAACTGGGGACTCCAGTGGCTTGAAGATAGATCAATGCTACAACCAAATGCCCATTCAGCTGGCATGTCATGAGCTGGAGGTGAGGATGGAGATGATGGTGCTATGAACCAGCCATGCTCCTAGCCTTTTTATCTGAAGGTTGATAGAAATCAGTCAGAAGATGAGAGGGCTGGTTTTTGTTTTTGTTTTTAAATAACCACTGGAAAACTGAGGCTTGTTTAACCTAGCCTCAGCTAACTTCTTGTGCTGTCACCAGTCCTGTGATCTGAGGAAAGGAAAAGCTCCCTGTTGCCTGAGAAGAGGGAAGCACAGAGGGGAGAAGAAGCAGGGAGAAGGTACAGTGAAAGGTGAGAAGCTGTGCCAGGATCTGGGAGGCTTGAGGCATTGGTTAGAACTGATTGTCACCCAGTATGATGTTTGAGGGCAAGGACAGTAGATGTTGGAGGGCAACTGATAGGATGGACTCAATTATGGTGAGATGAGTGAAGCATTGGCTAGAATGAAAAGACAAGGGCAAGGTGATTCTCCCAAAAGATTCCTAAATGGTGGTGAGTAGGGGAATAATGCTTCCTTGAGCGCAATATCCAGAAGTGGCCAATTCCCATGATATTTTTGACAGCTTTATTGAGATATAATTTACATACCATAAAGTTCTCACGTTGATAGTGTACAGCCCATGATTTTTATGGTGGTATGTTGTTAAGACTATGACAAAAAGATGTTAGGGGAAGCAGTGTAAAACAAAGACCATGAGATGAGTAGAGAAGGTTGTCAAAGCCTGGTACCTTCTTAATGTATCTGCTCTCCCAGCAATTGATAGTTTATCCCTCCCCTGCTATCTTCAGGCTTGGCCTTACCTGCAGGCTCATCTCAAGATATAAGAGTGTGACTCACAGGACACACACACAACTCAGTGGCTAGAGATCCCTTTGTGAGGTCTCCTGAAATCTGTGAGGTTTGAGGTTTGTTCCATTTGAACTGAAAGTGTACTTGAACATTCAGATTATGAGTGCCATCACATACCCTGAGAGGCACTACTCACTAACCCTTTTTGTGTGACACCTGCATTAGCACATCATGTCCCCACTCCTCTCCTTAAACTGGGTCTCCACCAAGTAATTTTGAGATGATGTTCCATTACCCTGAGCAATCAGGAGTTACAAACTATAGGTACATGGATATGATATCAATATGATCCTCCTCCTTATAGTTTGTCGTGATTCTCCTAGACTATTTATGATTGTAATTTTCTCTTAAATTTAAGCTCTACCCAACCATGTGACCTATACTAAAATATCTTAATCCCAACAGAAGTAAACATAATGAAAACCTTCCTCATGAAACCTAGTCCTGGTTCTGTTCTTAAACTGAAGTGAAACTGCCTGGATTTGAATATTGGTTGTGCCACTGAATAATTTCAAGCAAGTTAGTTACTCTCTCATGAAGTTGGATTAGATAACTCTTCCCCAAACTATAGTCATTCTCGTATCTTCATGATTTTTATTATATCTGTGCATTAAATACATTATAATTAACAAATTTATTTAAAAGGAAACACTATGTCAGCTATTGCCAATAGAAGGCCCAGTATCATTTATCATAAATAGATGGAAATCATATAAATAAAATAATAATAATAAAATAGATTCATTATACTACAGCCTGGTACCATTGCCCACAGAGGATTCTGAGCCTGAAGCTTTCTCTCTTTTTGTTTAAGATAAAAAGGAAGTGGTGGGGTCGGGAGATTAATAATTGGTAGAGAAGTCTGAAAGACAGCACCAAACTGAGATTTTCTTTTTTTACCTAATCAGGATTTTAAAAAAGTTTAAATAGACATACTTTCCCATTGTGAGTCTAATATTTAATGCCATTCTCCTTTTGGGAACTCTCGCTCACCAGATTCTAGTCCTGGCTGTGCAACTGAATTGCTGTACGACCATCTCGCCTTTCTGAGTTTCTGTCAGTGTGTATATCTGTAAAGTAAGTTTGATACATTGAGGTACAAAATTCCTTTAAAGCAGACTTTCTCAAATGTTGCCCAGGGACCACCTGCATTTGAATTTTCTGGGTATGTTTGTCAAAAATGCTGATTCCAGACTCCATCCCAGACT
This sequence comes from Trichechus manatus latirostris, assembly GCF_000243295.1. Taxonomy (NCBI): domain Eukaryota; kingdom Metazoa; phylum Chordata; class Mammalia; order Sirenia; family Trichechidae; genus Trichechus; species Trichechus manatus. The sequence continues at coordinate 29,608,980 of NW_004443947.1, read as the reverse complement.
TTCGGAACCTGAATCTCTGGAAATTTGCATTTTTATCATCTCCATCCAGTTGCCCATAAGGTCCAAGACCATGCCTTAGAAGCTGTGTGGAATACCAAACAGCAGAATTGAACTGCAGAGAGAATCAAGAGGTTTGGGTTGTAGCCCTAACTTACAATGAGAGCTTGGGCACATCCCTTCCCTTTAGCTTCTCCATTTGATCAGTGAGGAGGTCACAATGGACAAGCTCCAACTCCCATCCAACTCTGCAAATACGTTGGATTGCTTTGTTCAAAGTTTGCTGTGAAAATCCACGCCAAACTCAGACCCACAGTGAGGTTGAAGGCAGTGAGATTCTCATGAAATTTTAGAGGGAGAATAATGAACAAGTAAACAGATAGATAAACAGGACAGTCACTGAAGGGGAAAATGCTTTGGAGGGAAACAATAGAGTAAAATGATAAAGAATAATTAAGCAGAAGAAGGCCTGTCTGAAGAGGGGACGTTTGACCCAAGGCCTGAAGGAGAATTAAAAGCCAGTGCTGAGAAGATAGGAAGGAGCCCTGGTTGTGCAGTGGTTAAGCACTGGGCTGCTAACTGAAAGGTTGGTGGTTCAAACCCACCAGCCACTCTTTGGGAGAAAGATGTGGCAATCTGCTTCCATAAAGATAGGCAGCTTTTGAAACCCTATGGGGCAGTTCTGCTCTGTAACACATGGGGATTGCCATGAGTTGGAATTGATTTGATGGCAAGGGGTTTGGTTTTGGTTTGAGAGAAGTTGGGAAAGAGTGTTCCAGGAAAAGGGAAGGATCTGTGCAGAGCTCCAGGGCAGGAAAAAGCTTAGGACATTTTACCAATTGAGTAAAATTGCTGTAGCAGGAGCTAAGAGAGACAATGTAAGAGTGATCTGAGATAATGTGGGAGAGATAGGCAGTCTCCAGTCTATGCAGGGCCAGGGAGTTTATGGATCGAATTGACAGGCCCTACATTTTAGCTTAACTTGAATACACCACCTGCATCTCAACGTCCTTACTTTTGTGAGTGCATTAATGCTTTCTCCTGGGGTAGCCGGACCTCCTATATCAGTATGAGCAAATCCTTCTTCTGCCCTTTCAGATCTAGCTCAAACATTGCCTCCTCCACACAGCTTTTCCTGACTACCACATTTATGCTAAGTAAACATAAGTTTTTTCTTCCTCTGACCGCTCAGCTCCCACTGATTTCCAGAGACTCTCCGTCTTTCATTTATCACCGCTCAGGTGACCTTGCAGTCCAAATGTCCTTTGTGGGGAAGAGGGAAGTACCTCACATTTGAAGAACACTTTCTGTGTACCAGGTGATATGCTAGGAACTTAGCAGACACCATTCATTCATTCTTTACTAAAATCTTACAAGTAGGTCTTATTAGCCTCATTTTAGAGATTAAGGAACCAATGTTAAATTACTTGGCCTAGAGCACAAAGCAGGATCCCTAACTGGCACAAACAATATGTGCTCAACTACTAACAAAAAGTTATTGTTTCGAACCCACTCAGCAGCCCACAGGATTAAGGCCTGGCACTCTGCTTCCTTGAAAGATTACAGCCAAAAAAACGCTATGCAGCAGTTTTACTCTGTAACGCATGGGGTTGCCATGAATCGGAATTAACTAGGTGGCAACAGATTTGTTTTTTTTTGTTTGTTTGTTTGTTTTGGTTAGAGCACAAAGATACGTGGCCCAGGTCTTATTTATCTATGTATTCCTTATTTATACAAAAAAAAAAGTCTCTGGATTCCCTCAGTATACTTAGCCTGGCACATTGTCATCATTAGTGCTGGTAATTATGTGTTGATGAAGTTAAGTCAGTAGGTGTTTAGAGCCTAAATTTTATTTCACTAAGTGCCTGCCACCTCTGGTCCTTATTTAAGACCAAGAAAGTGTTAACAAAGCATTGGGCAAGTGCCCATAGCTATGCCCAAGCATCCTACAACATGAACTTCAGGCATCAACATGACCCCTAGAACATAATTCTCTTCAGCCCAGCCTGCTCAGTCATTCTTGGCCAGTCTGCCCTACCTGCTGGTAAGTTTGGGACCTGAACTCATTCTACCCCGGGCCTCACCTGAAGTGCCTATTTCAAAGGACCTGGTGCTCAGACAGTGGCTCTAATCAATTATTAACCATCCAGACGGATAGCCAAACAGCCAACTCATTGTATCTAATACTGAGAGACAGACCCTTTAGAAGTCAAAATGTCATGGCTCCCGTACATTCCTCATTTTGTATGTAGTTCGATAGGCACCGAGTGCCTTTCTTTTCCTGTGAGTTACTCAACAGCTGTGTAGTCAACATGGATTACATTTCTTTCCTTTTGAAGGAATTGTATGGGAGTGTGAGTTGTCACACTGTGATGATGGACTTACTTCAGTTGTATAATAAATGACACACAATTGTGGGTGACTTGACAGTAGCTGACAGCATTTGGCAAAGCATCTTTCATTAACCATAAGGTGAAACCACCAATTTACTAAGAGTATAGTCTTTACATGTAACTGAAGATCAGAGACCAGAGAAAACAATCACATGTTCCAGAATGGGGGTTTACAAAGGCCATTCCATGGTGTGAACTAGCAGTCACAGAGTCCAGTCTTTGCTGGCATTTGCTAGTCATGAGGTCTCAGCTAACTGCATTTCATTTTTCAAGATTCACCTCATGATCCATCCTCCAGGAAGCCTTCCTTAACCACTCCTTCTTCCCTCAGCCTGGGTCAGGTGCCCTCCTTTGTGTTTCCATGTCACTTTTCTGTTTTTTATTTCCAGTTATCACACTATATTATAATACTTGATAAATAACCTTCTTCTGTCACTAGGTTATGAAAGCACAGTAGACTTTGTTATCAGGCAGACCCAGGTTGCAATCATAGCTCAGTTGCTTTCTAGCTGTGTGATAAGGATTACTCATTGCTCTTGACTTGATTTCAGCTCATAGCGACCCTATAGGACAGAGCAGAGGTGCCCCATAGTATTTCCAAGGTTGTAAATCTTTATGGAAGCAGACCGCCACATCTTTCTCCTGCACAGTGGCCGGTGGGTTCGAACCTCCAACTTTTCGGTCAGCAGCCAAGCACTTAACCACTGCACCACCAGGCATCCTGTTATAAGAATGAAGTATATATAAATACATTAGCATAGAGTATGCATCACAGCTAATAAATCTGTTGCCTTTTAGTTTTGTCTTTATTCTCTAGCTGTTGTGCCTTAACAAACGCCTGGCACATATTGGTAGAGGCGATGGTGGTAGTGTTGTTGGTGGGGGTGGGGGTGATGATAATGGTCATGGTGATGTGGTAGTGATAGTGGTAATGAGGTGGTGGTGGCCTTTGTGGCGGCGAAGTGGTGGTGGCCATGAGGTAATGGTGGTGATGTTGTGATGGTGGTGATAGTGGTGCTGGTGGTGGTAAAAACCAAGCCAATAAACCTGTTCCTGTCAAATGGATTCCGACTCATAGCAACTCCACAGGGCAGAGTAGAACCACCCCATAGGGTTTCTAAGGAGCAGCTGGTGGATTCCAACTGTTGACCTTCTGGTTAGCAGCTGAGCTCTTAACCACTGGTGGTGGTGGTGGTGGTAGTGATAGTAATAAATAAAGATAATTAAAATCAGCAGCTAATATTTATCAAGAGCTTACTGTATGCAGGGCATTGTGCTAAGTACCTGGATATATTTAACTTTATCTTCCTGACATCTTTAAGATATTACTAGTACCACCATCTTTCAGGTGAATGAACTGAGGTTTCAAAAGTTGAGTAATTTGCCTGAGGTCCTACATTTAAGAAATGACAGAGTCAGAATTTGAGACAAGCTGTGTGATACCACGATCTATTCTTTTAATTACCACATATATGTAAAGCATTCAGCTGTTGGTTATTTGAATGAGTAAGGGAAGAAGAAAAGAATTGACTTGTTTTCTGATCTTAAGATTCCTTTTCTGAAAGTGGAGATAATAATCTAGCCTTCATGAAAATCAAGTGAGATAAAGGAAGTCAAAGCTCCCTGAAAACTGTGAAGTCCTTTCTGTGTATAAAGATGGAATCAGCAGCAGCAGCAGCTCCATCTTGATTCATCCATTCTTTCATTCAACAAATAAGTGGTTTTCTGTTTTAGGCACTGGGAATAAAGTGAACAAAACAGATTAAGATGTCTGTCCTCATGGAGCTCTCAGTCTAGAGACAGACAATGAGCAAGTAAACAAGTGAAACATACAGTGCTGTGGGGAAAATAACTCATGGAGGAGGCCAGAGAGTATGTGTGTTTGTCTAATGGGTGACCTTCAGTATGACATGAAGGAAGTGAGGGGGTAAGCCATGCAGAGTCTGGAGAAGAGCATTCTCTGTAAAGACAGTTTAAAACTCAAATTAGGAGTATTCAGAACCAAAGACATCACTGTGATGAGAGTGCTGGGAATAGGCTAATAATGCAGGAACCCCAAGTTTCCCCAAGATGCCAACGGAAAAATGCTGAGTTAAATTTAGTCTTTTCCCTGGTAACCTCCCCTCGTACTGTTTCTGATGCCTCAGTCAAGGCATGATGACCTGGAAGAAAGAGACCGTTATCTGGAAGCATGTTTTCCCTGGCAACAGGAAGAGGGCTGGAGGGAAGTAGGTTCTACTCACCACTCAGCCATCAAGGGACAAGATGACTTCAGATAGGTCATCTGCACTCATAGCTTTCTCACTCCTCCTAGATGGAAGAGAACAAAGGCAAAGTTGAGGGTTCTCACTTCATTCAGTGGAAGAAGATTATCTCACACATGTCTTCACAGGGTTCTACTATGGGATCAGTACTATTTATTTAAATCTGTAATGATCTTCAATGAAGCTAGTTGTGCATTAACCAGATTTATGAACGATGCAAGTTAAATTGGATTGCAAGCACAGGAAAAGATGATGAAAGAAATTATCAGCCGGACTGAATTGCTTAGAGGACTATGTAAACAGTCATGGGAAGAGATTTAATTTAGATAAACATAAGGCAGTATCTCTGGAAGTCTGAGGTCAGGGGAAAGCAGAGGGGAGAAGATAGCCAGTTAGATGGAAGAGACATGGAAAGGGTTTTGGGAATGATGTCGGTGGCAATGTGGCCAGTATTATGGTAAAGGCAAAGGAAATTGAATAGATATTACTGAAAAATGTGGCATCTTCTTTGAATCCAAAGAGAAATGGGATAGTATGTGGAAAACAGCACAAGATGGGAGTCTAAAGGCTGTAGCTGTATGCCCAACTCTGCTAGGAACTGGCTCTGTGACTGGGGGAAGCCTTTTGATTTTTCTGACCTTTAGCTTCATCTTCTGTAATGATCTGTAATGTGGCTCTGGGCCCAAACATCCTTGGTTCTCTTATGTTTAAGGAGGGCATTGTGTGCTCTGAAGAGACTCTGAATCCATCTCTACTTCATCCCAGCAGACCTTGATGGAAACAACAAAAGGTACAGATTCATGACAGACCCTATGGAAGAGCATTCGTCTTGGAGCTAGATCAAAGGTCCAGGCATCGTCAGAGACATTGAAAGAACTTTAAAGGCTGCAAAATTGAGGAAGGATCACAGTTATGATAGTTCAGTATAACTGGATTTCACCAGAGGTTTTAGAGAAAATAAACGGAAGATTTATTTAAAGTGATCGAGGGGTGTGTACAATGCAGAGTGACGATTGGGTTAAAGAAGAGCAATTGCAAGTTTCGTGTTTTTAGGGATTAGAGTGATGTTTGGGTTGATTTAACACAGTGTGGCAGCCTGAGATGCAGGAATAGTTGTATTCTGCTGCAGACCATAGTCACCTATCATTTTAGAGCCTTCCCACGGGGATTTGCAAAGAAGTGTATGCCAGAGAGTGAACATCAGTCTTGTCCTGGTTACTCAGGTCCTGGATATGTTCACCACTACAATAACATGGGGACCAACTATATAATAACCTTTTAATGCAGGGGTTGGTGAACTTCTTCTGCAAAGGGCCAGGTAGTAAGTATTTTAGGCTTTGTGGGCCACATGGTCTCTTTCACAACTACTCATCTCTGATGGTGTAGAGTGAAAGCAGCCATAGATAATATGTAAACAAATGGATGGAGCTGTGTTCTAATAAAACTTTATTTAGAAAAACAGGCAGCTGGATTAGACCCACACACCATAGTTTGCCAAACCCTGTTTAAATGTGTGGTGATACCACCTATCAGCAAATGTGTCCTCATCAGTGTCCTGAAGTCTATCCAGCTTCATGTGTAACTCCTCCTTTAATGGAGAAAAGAATGTAAGTGGAAGACCCTTGCACAGTAGGTGGTCTGAAGAATGGAACCATTTACTGAGTCATTTGTCACTGGGAATTGTATGTGAACAGGTTGCCATGGGTAAAATGATTTAAAAATGACAAACATCTCAGGTAGTTAGCCTGGTTATTGGTATGTGAGGATGAATTTGAAGAACATTAGATGCTTGTGAGCTTGACATGTGTTGAGAAGAGACTCACCATAGCAGATGCAGGTTTTTACATTCTCCAATGAGGAACAATTGAAAATACAGTTTACTTGTGAGTAAAATAGAGATAACATCATTCAACTTGTAGGCTGCTGTGAAGGTTAAATGAAAGAGTCTTGTATCAGGGCTCTGTTTCAAAATCATCAACAAGAGTTTTTAATAATGCACATTGCAGAGTCCCACCTCAGGCCCTCCCAGGACTCACAAGAAAATACTGAGTTCATTCTATGGGCTGAATGTCATGGTGACCTCATTCATGGCTACATGGGTTTACGGGGTATGATATATAATGAACTTTGTTAGATTGAAAATCACTGCACTGTAAGTTCAGGGACAAAATGAATGGGTCTGCCATAGACTGGGGTCCGGCCAACATCACCAGAGCCAGGCTGCTCAGGGAGGAGTAAGCATTCAAGCAGGTGATATACGTTATACCTCCACACAAAGTAAAAGACAAAAACAAAAAACACAAAGGGTTTTGTTAATCAAATAACAATGTCACAATAAACTGAGGCATGTTGTGTTGTGTGCCGTAGAGTTGCTAGTGACCCTATGTGTAAACTGAGGATGTCAAATAGTGTAAGAGATTTATATTTTAAAGAAGGCTTAGTGATAATTATGTCTGACCTCCACCCAATAATGCCATTCTCTCTATACCCTACCCCTGGTCGTCTCTGTGTTGGTATCTCTGGGATCCAGGGGATACTCGACTACCCATTCACTCTTCAGATGGTGCTGTGATAACTTCCTTCCAGCCATTGCTGCCGATTCTTTCACAGGTCTGAGCTCAGCCATGTGGAGTCCCATAAAAGAACTCCATCAGGTCTTCCACCCATAGCTGTAAATTGGAGAATCTCAAACACTTGAGAGGACTGTCACAAGTAATCTGTCATTAGTAATATAGTTGCCAAAGTTTCTACCAAGGTTGTTGTTGTTAGATGCCATCAAGTTGATTCTGACTCATGGTGACCCCATGTGTACAGAGTAGAATTGCTCCATAGGTTGTGACCTTTCAGAAGCAGACTTCCGGGCTTATTTCCTGGTACCTCTGGGTGGGTTGAAACTGCCAACCTTTCAATTAGTAGTTGAGTGCTTAACTGTTTGCACCACATAGGTCTCTACTCAGCCAAGTTACTGTTTATAAATCAGAGCATATTTTAGCTTCTGATTTACTTTCCAATCTGTATCCATCAATGGAAGAGAGAAGAGTTAAGTTACAACTCTCACAAGGGGATTAAGTAGTTGCATCTGTCATGGGACCTGGGAGGGGTAAAAAGTTGTTGATTGTTTTGCTATATAGCACTTTATATATTAAGAGAGAGCTACTGTGCCTCATCATTGGCTGATATTTATTAAGTGCCTGTCATGCCCAGAGTTTTGGACTATGTGGTTAAGAGAGAGAGAAGGATAAAGCACAATTATGAAATCATGAGGATTTGGGCTAGATGGTTATGAATTTTTTGATACTAAAAAAGAGCAAATAAGCCCAAGAGTGCTCATTCACTGATTCATTTATTCAAATATTTACCAGATACATCTAAATGCTAGAGATAACATGGACATCAAAACAGACATGACCATTGTCTTCATGGAGATTACATTCTGGTCTCTGTCTCTGTTTACAAATTTATATGATATACTTCCCTGCCCTTCAACTATAATAAAATCTATCAAAGGTACAGAAGTCATTAGGGAAAGATTTGGGACTAAAATTGATTACCTTTCTCCAGATACAGAAATTTCTCAACCAGGCAACATTTTATATGATACTCTAACTTCAGGACTGATGGTTTGGCTGGTTGTTGGTTGGTTACGTGTATGAGTTTGCATGTAATTGAGATTAAAAACAGTATTCTTTTAAATTACATGATGATGCAGGTTTATTGTGGGAAACTGGAAAATACAGGTAAGAAAAAGGGGGTATAATCGAAGCAATTATCATTGCACAACTTTGAGATAAATTTGTTGTTATATTGATATATATCCTTTCAGACTTGCTATTCATATGAGTTGGAATCGACTCAACAACAGTGTGTTTAGGGTTTTTTTAATTATTCATATGTTGGGTTTTTTATTATTGTATAAGACTGGGATCATGATGTACATAAAGTGTTTCACTCTTCAATATTCACTTACTATATTATGATCATCTTTCATGCCAGTAAATTGGAACACCCTGTGGCATAGTGATTAAGAGCTACGGCTACTAACCAAATAAATAGACATCCACACGAATGTCTAAATGGCTCTGTAGAATTCCTTTATATTATCCTTTAGATCATTCCTATATAGCATACTGTGTCCAACTAAAATCTTATTGTTATATGTTTAGGGTGTCTGTGTATTTTAAAGCAGCATACTTGAGTAAACAGCCTGCAACTTACCAAAGCTCAAAATGAGATATTTAGTTATAAACAGCTGTAAAGAACTTAAAGAGTTAGCATTCTAACCAGAAAATGAGTTTCCCTTCACTTGACAGGGTTGGGTAACTGAGGTGGTACACATTAATGGCCCCTGTTTCCATCACTGTTTAGTGACAGGCATGACCAGCGCTTTGATGTATGAGTGACCAGACTCTCCAACTTTATTTTCAGGTTTGAAATCCGAGTGCCACACAATACTGGTACATTATTACTTGTGGGTCCTTGGGACTTCTCTGCCACCTCCAAGAGCAGAAGTGAGGTCTTCCGAGGTGAGCAGTCACCACAAAATTTTCATCAGGAAAAGGAAAAGAAGCCATCAATCTATATCCTGGAAAACTAACGCCTGCCCAGAAATAGCCACAGAATCAGGTTGGAGCCTAGAAGAAAAGTCCCATAGACTTGAGAAAGGTCAGGGTAAAAATGAGTTTGTTATAGGTCTGAGGTCAGAAAGGAGGAGTTCTAAAGAGCTCAGGGCAACAACATCTAAAAAATAGGCCAAAATGACTAATATTGGGGCCTTGTATCTTTGAGAGAAAAAAGAAATCTTCCTCCCTCTTCAAAAATTTTCCAGGAAACAAATTCTCCAGGCCACATGTTTGTAAAATGGAGGAGAGTCTGTAAATGATCCAGATATTCAAAAACATTTTTTCTCTCTACTGCTGTGATGCTCAAGATAGATTCCAGAGTGGTGTGTAAAGGGACCTGAGGTCTGCATCTAGACCCGGCTCAGTCCCTCTCTGTGGGACTAAGAGAAGGCCATTCTCTATCTAGACTTTAAGGAGACCTAGTGATCTGCTCCAGTAAAGATTACCGCCTAGGAAACTCTGTGGGGCGGTTCTACTCTGTCATATAGTGTCTCTATGAGTTGGAATTGATTCAATAGCAAACAAGATCTAGACTTTGATTTTCCATCCATTAAATAAGAAGTAGAGAGGCATTATATCATCAAGAAATCCAGTTCTACCACATGCTAGCTATATGAAATTGGATTGTTTCTTAACCTCTTTGAGTCTCAATTTTCCAGTCTTTAAAATGCAGACAACAATGCCTAATTTATAAGGTTTTCTGAGTATTCAAGTAAGATGGGGTCCGTAGAAAGCTTAATCTAGAACCTGTGACATGGTTAAGAAAAAAAGCAAACTCATTGCCATTGAGTTGATTCTGACTCATAGTTACCCTATAGGACAGAGTAGAACTGTCCCATAGGGTTTCCAAGGTTGTAATCTTTAAGGAAGCAGATTGCCACAGCTTTCTCCTGTGGAGCAGCTGGTGGGTTCAAACCACTGACCTTCCAGTTAGCAGCCAAGTGCTTAACCACTGCACCACCAGGGCTTTTTTATGACATGGTTAGTGTTCAATAATTGCAAAGGTTGGCAGCTGTTTTGTTTTCTTTGGTCCTTTCCAGCTCCAAAGTATTATTATTCTATGCCAGGTATTAGGGGCATACAGAGATGCTAAGATATGTTCATTCCCCCCAAAGAATTATAGTCCACTGGAGGGAGTAGACATGTAAACCCAGCTGTCCTAGAAGATTAGACAGAGAGATGTGTGATCGAGGTGGAAGAGCTGATGCATTCTTCCTGGGGATCAGTGGGGGAGGCTTCACAGTGGAGGCAGCCATTGAGCTGGGTTTTAAAGTATGAAAAAGGATGTTTTAAAGCAGCGTAGGAGTAGAAGCACTCAGGTAAGAAAGTAAAGGGCACAACTGAGTAGATAAATTATGCCTATTGTTTCTTGAGCTTCTTGTAATGGGTTGGTGTAACTGTTAAGGTCAAAAAAATATATACACATGTATTCACAACTGAACCCAAATCAATTACTGCTAGGAAATTTAAAATTTTCCCTCAAGATCAAAGCACAAAAACCCAGATGTCTTGGTTTTGCTACTAACAATCTGACCTTGGGCAAATGACCTTACTGGTTCTTTAGCTAAACAATGAGCTAACCTGTCCTCCTCAATAGGTTGTTGTGAAAATTAACTGAGATAATGAACAGCCTGCATCAGAATCACCTGGAGGACTTATTAAAGCACAGATTTCTGAGCCCTACCCCCAGAGTTTTTGATTCAGTAGGTCTGGGCTGGGGCCTGAGAATTTATATTTCTAACAAGCTCCCAAGGCAATTCAACCTGGCTGACTGCTTCATTCTCACCTGCAGATCTGGAGACCACACTTTGAGAACCTCTGCACTAGGTCCGTGTAGTATTTTAAAGCTATTTTTTGACAATCGGCTCAAGAGTAATGTATGTATTTATTAATTTTTTTTCCTGTTGCTAGCCCTTTAATATACTCTAAGAGGCTTATGCACAAGGAGAAGACATAATATTTGCTCCAGGAGTCCTTAGACTATATTAACCTTGATCAATCATATGTAGTAAAGTAATGTGTTGATTTGATTTGTCCTCATACAACTTCTAGTCTCACTAGAGGATATAACTAACGTATTTATTAGAATAAGTTAGAATGACATTGGAATAATATCAGGCCTTTTTTCCATTTTTTTTCCCTTAGTAATCAAGCCTATGATTCCTAAAGAACTTTTGTTCTTTTATTTTCTTTTATCTTAACCTTCAGCACAAACTGCATCCTTAATGTGGCCACCCTCCCTCTTTCTGCTCCTATGACCACATTTCCCGGTAGTCTTTAACGGCCCCAGGTTGGATGGGATTTCCATTAATGTAAGAGAACAGATATCTATGTAAATAGAGACAGATGTCTCCTGCAACATCTGAAATGAA
>NW_004443947.1:29594983-29596395 GCF_000243295.1 Trichechus manatus latirostris | reverse complement strand
GGTCCACACTGACTTGTGTCACCCATTTACTTTACCTGCTTGGCTCCTAAAGGTATTTGAATTAGCAGCCTGTTTTCTTTCTGCCAACAGGTTCACAGATTTATTGAGTTTGGGGGCTAGAGAAGTCCCTTAGGACAAGGATTTTCAAAAGTGACTGCACATTAGAATCACCAAGTGATTTATAAAAATCCCTCTACCCAGGCTTGCCCCCCTCTCTCCTGTGCCAATTAAATCAGAATCGCTGGAGACAGGACACAGCTGTCAGAGTTTTTTTCTCAATTCCCTAGAAGATTCCAACATACAGACAAATTTGAGAACCAGTACCTCACAGGAGTGCTTCTCAAACTTTATGTGCATATGAATCACCTGGCGGTCTTGTTAAAATGCAGAATCTGATTCTGTAGGTCTAGGATGGGACCTCGGATTCGTCATTTCTTACTAGCCAATGCTGCTGGTCCCAGGACTTCATTTTGCAGAGCAAAGCCTTAGAGATCAGCTAGTCTGGCCTTGGATTTAAAGAGGTACCAAAATAATGCTTTACCAATAATGATTAAGTATCTATGCTTAGAAAGAATGTACTTCTTTGTACTTCTTTTTTTTAAGAGTTTACTTTTAAAAACATACATCATGATAGTGGCTTCAAAGATATTTCCATAACGAAGTTTTTTTTTGCTTATTTATTTACATTCCAGTATGCCTTCTCAACTAAAGAAGAAAGATCTACAGCCAACAAAACATTATTGAGCCCTGGCGATGTGCATGGGCTTCTCCTTTGTGGTGGAGAGTGGGGTGGGGATTAGGAAACAGATCCTTACCCATCCCCTACATTTTACAATTGGAAAAACTAAGACCAAGAAAAGAATGGAAGCTTGCTCAAGATCTCATAACTACGAAACAGAAGAGCCAAATACAATGAGAAAAATAGTTCCATTTGTCTTTATAACTGGTCTAAAACCCTGAGAGGTTCTTTGTTTGACTGAGTTTTCAGTCATGTGGTAACCTCTCCTTTCAGGTGAGAATGAAGCAGTCAGCCAGGTTGAATTGCCTGGTTATGTGAGTGGACTGAGGAGCTAGCTCTTTCAACAGTTTAATTTGAGGTCTGAAACTGGAAGAGTTGATGCTAAGCCAAAAGATTCCTTTCAAGCTGGCCATTTTTCTCAGAAAATTCTACCACGGTATTTCTCAAAGTATTATTAAGGAACAACTCTTATCAGAATCCCATGAAGGTCTTTTTTCTTTCTTTTCAGTTGCAGGGAGTTGATTCAAACTCTTGGAGATCCTAAGTTAATGTCTATTTCCAGCCCCATTCCCAGAGATGCTCATTCAGGAGATCTGGGGTGGGACCCAGGAATTGACATTTTTAAGAAAATGCATCCAAGTGATTCTGATGAAGGTGAAGGGCCCGATGTAGA
>NW_004443947.1:29592613-29593478 GCF_000243295.1 Trichechus manatus latirostris | reverse complement strand
GACTGCAATGGGTTTGGTTTGGTTTTGGTTTATAATGTGTCAGGCACACTTATTACTCTATTTAACTGTCACACCAACCCTGGGAGGCATAGATATCATTGTTTTTCCCATTTTATATGAAGAACCTGAGAATCAAAGCTATTAAGTGATTTGTGCACGGGCCTCAAGTAGTACAAGGTAACCAGGGTTTGATCCCAACTATCCATGGCCCTCAAGTCCACGCTATCTCCTTCACTTTGCTATTATTATGCAACCTCCTTGTTACAGCTGCTATTTTTGAAGGTTTTTAATTTTTCCAATAGACCATACTTCTGGGTCAGGAACTGAAGTTGGCCTTTTTAGGAACTCAACTGTTTTCCAGTCTAGCTGTGGCTAAGAAAGGAGGGACTCAGAAACTACTTGATTCCTCAAAAAGCCACTCTTTCCTGCAGCTCAGTTAATCTATAAACAGGTTTGCTGGCTCCCAGTCCAGTGCTCCAGCAAGAACTGGGAACTAAATATTCTCTGGACACCTAGTAGTCTATTGTAAATCAACTATAAAGTCAAAGACCTGAGTTAAAATCCCAGATCTCAAGGCAATAATTCTAATCTTTGTAATTATCTGTGATACCCTTAACACCAAGGATAGTGTCTGGAATGCAGTAAGTGTGCAAGGGATGTGATCTTGGAGGTAGCATTTTATTGTCTTGGTCTTCAGTTTTTCTATCTTTGAAATAAATGGGTGTGTTATAGATGATTGGGAGGCCCTTTCACTGGTGGCGCAGTGATTAAGAGCTTGGCTGCTAACCAGAATGTCGGCAGTTCAAATCCACCAGCCACTCCTTGGAAACCCTATGGAGCAGTTCCACTCTGTCCTATAGGGTTG
>NW_004443947.1:29585905-29587188 GCF_000243295.1 Trichechus manatus latirostris | reverse complement strand
GGAATTGACTTGCTGGTAACAGGTTTGGTCTGTTTGGCTTTGGATAGGAAGGAGAACCCGTGACCTCTGAGTCAGTTTTACTGAATGTCCAAGACTTAACAGGTCTTGCAAGGTTTATTGTCAGTGCGTCATAGTTCTTTAATAACAGTCTCTTACATTTCTGTATCAGTTTGAAATTTATGAAGGTCTTTTATGCCCATTGGATTCTTAGAAAAACCTTGTGATGAGATGAGGCAAATATTTTGACTTGTAAGTCTTTTGAAGGCAAAGGCTGTATGTGATGCTTGACTTTTGCATCTTCAACAAGTGAACACGTGAGTATGTGCGGGAGTGAATGAGTGAATCTCCACTTGACTCTTTAGGAACCTGAGGTGAGGAGGTATGATGAGCACATCTCAAGATCCCATGGCCAGTAACACATATGTAAGACTTAAACCTAGGGCTTTCCATCTCTCCCAATTTCATTATTTCCACACTTCACTCGTATTTCCTTAAAAGGGTGCTTTCCCAAAGTCTACACAGTTTAATGACTTGGAATCCTGCTTGCTTTTTTCTTTCTTCTTTTTCTTCCTAAAAGTAGAGCTTTGCCTTTTACCTTTCAAGTCAGTCATGGAGGGAGCATTTGTCTTTGTGCCTTCTGAAAGTTGATTTTCTAGCCCATGAGCCCCATGCTCTGTTTCTGACATGAGATAATGGAGCTTAGCCTTCAGAGATATGAAAGGTACCAATTGTTTTGTTCCTCAAGCATTCAGAGGCAGCTGCCCCCCATCCTTGCAAAGCTTTCTTTTCCTTACAGCAAGGAGGGTGACAGGTGGGGGGTAAAAAGGGGAAGTCAGGTTAATCTTTGTCTCAGAGGCCTTGAATAGTTTGGGAGACAAAACGAAATAACACAAAACTGTAATTTTTCATTGTTCTCTGCTGCTTCCACCTCCCACTGCAGGTCTACTCTCTCCATCTAATATGTATAATACAGGCTGTGGACCAGATAAAAATATTCCCTTTTCTCTGGAATGTGCAGTCAGGTAATCTTAAAGGATGTGCAGGGCATCAAAGAAGTCCATTGTCACCCCCTCCCCATTTCTGTCCTTCCTCTCCCCTTCAGAGTGAACAAAAAGCCCGGACTGCAGAGACTCTTTCATCTCAAGTTGGTCTCTTTTCATTAGTGCCTTGACTTTCAGGGTGGAAAAAAAAAAAAAAAAGAATAAGAGTACACTATAAATAACATTGTTGAAGACACTAAATGCTAGTTAATAAGATTTTATATTTGTAAAGTGCCATGTACA
>NW_004443947.1:29582241-29584729 GCF_000243295.1 Trichechus manatus latirostris | reverse complement strand
CTAACATTAACTGGGCAACTCCTATGTCCAAGCATCTTTACAAGCAAAATCTCATATAATTTTCACAACCACTCATGAAGTAGATGTTATAGTTTCTACCTTCTTTTCTCAGGATCAGAACTTTCAGGATACAGAAACTTCCCAGTCCTCCCTTTATGAACTACTGTTGCGAGGGTTTATTTTTAAAGATGTGGAGCTATTATTCATTTTCAGACTTGTACCTAACTTTAGTTTTAGGGCATACTTTGATGGTGGCTAATAGGTTCTGTGTATTGTTATAAGTGTGAACTAACATAACAATATTTTATTTTTTTCCTGCCGGCAGATTTGCCTTTGAGCTCTAATAGCATTAAAAGCTACCTTCAACTGAAATCTATACTTACTAGGGAAACATATTTCAATTGATAGATATTTCCATGTAATTATCCCCCCAAATATAACAACAAAAGTATTTCTTTTCAGTAATCATTCTACCAATCGTTTCAACTTCTATGCTTGTCTTTGTTTCCTTTTAAAAGTTTTATTGAGATATCATTCACATACCATACAATTCTCTCATTTAAAGTACACAATTCAATGCTTTTAGTATATTTACAGGGTTGTGCATCCACCAACACAGTCTAGTTTTAGAATAATTTCTTCCCTTCAAAAAGAGACCCCATATCATTTAGCTATTACTCACAATCCTCCCTGAGCCATCTCTAGTCCCAAACAACCACTAATCTCTTTCTGTCTCTACAGATTTGCATTTTCTGAATTGTTGTTGTTGTTAAGTGCCATCAAGTCCATTCTGACTCATAGAGACCCTACGTAAAACAGAACAAAACACTGCCCAGAACTGTGCCATCCTCACAATCATTGTTATGCTTGAGCCCGCTGTTGCAGCCACTATGTCAATCCATCTCATTGAGGGCCTTCTTATTTTTCACTGACCCTCTGCTTTACCAAGCATGATGTCCTTTTCCAGGACTGGTCCCTCTTGATAACATATCCAAATTACATGAGACAGTCTCACCACCTTTGCTTCCAAGGAGCATTCTGGTTGTACTTCTTCCAAGACAGAATTGTTCTTTCTTCTGGAGTTCATGGTATATTCAATATTCTTCACCAACACCATAATTCAAAGGCATCCATTCTTCTTCACTCCTCTTTATTCATTGTCCAGCTTTTGCATGCATATGAGGCGATTGAAAATACCATGGCTTTGGTCAGGTGAACCTTGGTCCTCAAAGTGACATCTTTGTTTTTAACACTTTAAAGAGGTTTTTTCAAGCAGATTTGCCTAATGCTATACATCCTTTGATTTCTTGACTGCTGCTTCCATGGGCATTGATTATGGATCCAAGTAAACTGAAATCCTTGGCAACTTCAATCTTTTCTCCATTTATCATGATGCTGTTTATTGGTCCAGTTGTGAGGATTTTTGTTTTTATATTCAGGTGCAATCTATGCTGAAAGCTGTGGTCTTTGGTCTTCATCAGTAAGTGCTTCACGTCCTCTTCACTTTCAGCAAGCAACGTTCTGTCATCTGCATATCCCAGGTTGTTAATGAGTCTTCCTCCAATCTTGATGCCTGGTTCTTCTTCATATAGTCCAGCTTCTCAGATTATTGGCGCAGCATGGATTGAATATGTATGGTGAAAGAATACAACCCTGACGCAAACTTTCCTGACTTCATACCATGCAGTATCCCCTTGTTCTGTTCGAACAACTGCCTCTTGATCTATGTACAGGTTCCTCATGAGCACAATTAAGTTTTCTGTAATTCCCATTCTTCCTAATGCTATCCATAATTTGTTATGATACACAGAATCTAATGCCTTTGCATTGTCAATAAAACACAGGTAAACATCTTTCTGGTATTCTCTGCTTTCAGCCAGGATCCATCTAACATCAGCAATGATAGTCCTCATTCCAGGTCTTCTTCTGAATCTGATTTGAACCTCTGGCAGTTCCCTGTTGATGTGCTTTTGAATGATCTTTACCAAAATTTTACTTGCGTGTGATATTAATGATATTGTTCGATAATTTCCACATTCTGTTGGGTCATTTTTCTTTGGAATGGGCAAAAATATGGATATCTTCCAGTTGGTTGGCCAGGTTGCTGTCTTCCAAATTTCTTGACATAAGTGAGTGAGTATCTCCAGCACTGCATCCATTTATTGAAACATGTCAATTGGTATTCCGTCAATTTCCAGAGCTTTGTTTTTCACCAATGCCTTCAGTGCAACTTGGATTTTTTCCTTTAGTACCACTGATTCTTGATCACATACTACCTCCTGAAATGGCTCAACATCGACCAGTTCTTTTTGGTGCAGTGATTCTGTGTATTCCTTCCTTCTTCTTTTGATGCTTCCTGCGTTGTTCAATATTTTCCCCATAGAAACCTTCAGTATTGCAACTCGAGGCTTGAATTTTTTCTTCGGTTCTTTCAGCTTGAGAAATGCTTAGTATGTTCTTCGCTTTTCGTTTTCTAACTGCAGGTCTT
>NW_004443947.1:29579042-29580754 GCF_000243295.1 Trichechus manatus latirostris | reverse complement strand
TATGTTTTTATTTCTCTTGGGTATGTACCTAGGAGTAGATTTTGGGTTACATGGCAACTCTGTGTTTAACTTTTTGAGGCATGCCAAACAGTTTTCCAAAGTAGCTGTACCATTTTGCATTCCCACCAGCAATGTATGAGGATTATGATTTTTCCACATCTTCACCAATGCTTGTTTTTGGTTTTCTTTTTCTTTTTCCTTTTTGTTATTATAGCTATCCTAGTAGGTGTGAAGTGGTATGTCCTGCTGGTTTTGATTTGCATTTCCCTAATGACTAATGACGTTGAGTGTCTTTTCATGTGCATGTTGGCCATTTGTATATCTTCTTTGGAGAAATGTATCTTAAAGTACTTTGCCCATTTTTTGTTTGGGTTATTTGCCTTTTTGTTGTTGAGTTGTAAGGATTCTTTATATATTCTAGATACAAGTCCTTCTTCAGATACATGATTTGAAAATATTTTCTCTGAGTTGTCTTTTCCTTTTCTTGAAGGTATTGTTTGCAGAACAGAAGTTTTTAATTTTGAGGCTATGGTTGTCTTTAATTGATTTATTTGTTTCATTTTATAATCAATATTTACTTCTGCCTTCATTTATTGATTCCTCGGGTACCCATAATGTGTCAGGAATTGTTCTAGGCACTGGTAATAATAGATCAATGAACAAGATAGGACAGAGTCCCTGCTCTCATGAAACTAACATTCCAGTCAGAGGAGACAGATAATTAAACAATTAAATACATCAGACAATTTCAGATAATGGTGAATATTTTTAAGAAAATAAAGTAGGCTGAGATGGAGAGTTTTTATGGGGCAAGGGTCAGAGGAGGGGGGGACCAAATTTAGGGAGATTAACACTATTGATGTTTTGGGCTAGATAATTCTTTTTGGTGGGGGACTATCCTGTGCTTTGTAGGATGATTAACAGCATCCCTGACCTCTACCTATTAGATGGCTGTAGCACCCTACCCTCAGTTGCGACAACCAAAAATTTCTCCAGGTATTGCCAAATGCTACACAGGATGCAGAATCACCTCCACTTGAGAATAACTGAGGTAGATGGCTAAGGAAGGCATCTCTGAGTAGAGACCTGAAAGATGAGAAGGAGTCTACCATGGGAAGTTATGGGACAAAAGCATTATAGATGGTAAATCGAGTGCAAGAGCCTTCAGCAGGCGAGGAGCTTAGTGTGTTTGAAAAGCAGAAACCAGGCCTTTGAGCTAGAGGGTAGTAAATGAGGGGGAGAGTGGCAGGAGATGAAATCAGAGAGGTGGGCCGGGGTCGGATAATGAAGGACCTAGCAGACTATAATACAGAATTTGTGATTTATTCCAAGTGTAATTGGAAGCTAGAAAGTTGGGGATGAATGGGTGCCCTGAAATATAGGAAGTCATCCATGAATTTAAGTTCTTATCCCATGCTTCCTTGTTCAACAACCCACAGTCAGATAGGGATAGAGCTAGTACTAACACCTGGGTCTCCTCACTCCTAGTCTAGAGGTCTTCTCATTAAACAAGGAGACCAAGCAATTACCACTTGTTAACTGATGTTAGAACTGAAGGTGACCACGAATATAATTGATCCTCCCCTGAGTCCACCTAGGTTAAGAACTTCTAATACTGCCGTTGACATTTGACATGAAAATCAAAGATGAGAAACTCTAGCCTCTTTCTATTCAAAGTGCAGTTAATGGACCAGAAGTTCAGCGTCACCTGG
>NW_004443947.1:29577344-29578071 GCF_000243295.1 Trichechus manatus latirostris | reverse complement strand
CTCTTCCTTTTTCATTGTCCAAAAGTAGGTGAAATTGGGATTTGAAACCAGACAGTCTTGTCCTGGACCATATCTAAGAGAATGTGTTGCATGTATGTTCTTATGTCTGTGCCTCTGTTCACACCTTGGAATGCCTTCTTCTGCCCTTTCCACTGCCTTCAAGGCTCTGCTGAAATCCCACTTTCATCAAGAAAGCCATATCAACCCAGGTCATTGTTACGTCCCCTTGTCCTGAGGTTCTATGGCACTTGTGGCCTGTACCAGTCTCTTGTTATATGGCATTATAATTTCAGGTATAAGCATGTGCCTCCACAACTAGATTGTAAGCTCCTGGAAGACAAGGGCCACATGTTCATCTCCACCCATCTCTAGTGCCTGATAAGGCACTAAGGACAAAGTATGTAAATAGTTTGTTTTTGAATATGGTGAAGCTGTGGAGGTCATTAATGCCCAGATTTGTAGACACATCTTTCCTACTAATTTATTTCCTCTAAGGATCTATGCTACAGTTCAGCAACTATGTAAACAGCATTGTTTTTAAAGTCACCCATGAGTAGGCAGCCTCAGATCAGCTGGGTGGTAGGCATTGGATGCAGTCCAGATTTTCAGGCCAAGTAAATATTGTGAATCTTTATTTCAGGAAGCACTGTGTTTTCTGGACCCAAGTTCTGTTCTGGGTGTCAGAACAACAGGTTTCCCTTCTTACCTCCCTGCTGTAGCCCTCAAG
>NW_004443947.1:29564931-29577244 GCF_000243295.1 Trichechus manatus latirostris | reverse complement strand
ATTCTATATTTCATTACATTTTTGTGTTTAGTGACTACTTTCTTCTTCAGGCTGTTAGCAATAGTATCTGCTGGTGACTTGGCTTAGTTTTTTATAGGGCTTTTGTATATGGTTTAGTCTCCTTACTCATGGCCATTGGGCTGTAAAGATTCCTACAAGTAGCCATGACTGTGTGTAACCATATGTATATTTATGTTAGCTCCTTTGGACCGCATAACATCCTAACAAGGTAGACAGGGAAGGTGCCATCATCCCCTATTTTGCAGCCAGGTAAACAGAGGCCCAGAGAGTGATCTAACTTACCCAAATGATACGTTATCAGTGCCAGGACAGCAGTCCAAGCTTTTTGAACTCAAAGTTAATATTCAGCTAATTGGTTTGGTGCAGGCTTACTGGTTATTCAAAAAAACAAACAAAAAAACCAAACACAAAAAACAAACCCGTTGCCATCAAGTCAATTCCGACTCAAGCGACCCTATAGGACAGAGTAGAACTGCTCCATAGGCTTTCCAAGGAGCAACTGGTGGATTCAAACTGCTAACCTTTTGGTTAGCAGCAGAGCTCTTAACCACTGCACCACCAGGGATCCTGGTTATTTAAATAAGTTAAATTGGAATTTGGAACTAGATGATCTTATCCTGGACCACTACTCACTATCAACATCACCTATCAGACAATCCACATTGATACACATAAAGAAATATATTTGCCAATCCTGCTCTAGCCAGGCTACTAGAATGGGAGCAGTATCCTCTGTTCCTGAAATTCTTTGCTTCAAATACCTATTTGCTTTCTCTCCAAAGTTATCCCTTTAACAATGGCTGTTCAATTCTAATTATATCTGGGAGAAAAATAACAAAGCTATTTAGATGCTTGTTGGCTTTAACGTCTAAAGAGTCAACAGGCTCATGTATGTCCTACAGGAAGTCTCTAGAACAAGGATCATACAGTTATCTAACAGTTTTTGCTGACCCACCAGCTTCAAAGTGGTTCGGTACGTTTGAGTTTACAAAGCTGTCTGTTTTCTAGCAAAGGACAATTGTATTAAGGATGGTGTCTTGAAGTTTAGGCTTTTAGGGTGGCAATCATTTCTTGCGTATCATGCTGGGGATGCAAGATGGACAAATTAAATTCTCTTGCCCATATCAAAGTAGGGAGGTGAAGAGTTAATGAGTATTCTAAGAAGTACATGATGTAACCATAAGCAGCTAAATTTCTGGTATCAGATTGTGTAGGTGTGAATCACTGCTGTACAACTTGGTAGCATCATGACCTTTGACAACTTAGCTTTTCTGAGCCTCAGTTTCCTCATCGGTAAAATGGGGATCATAATGGTGCCTACCTCAAAAGGCTGAAATGATGATTAAATGAGATGGTAAATATAAAATATTTAGCCCAGTGCCTGGCATATAGCAAATGTTCATAAAAACTAATTATTATTATTACATATTTATTAATGATCCTAAGAGTCAAGTAGAACAAGAAGTTCTCTTCATCCTTCATGAGTATATACAGAGAGCCCTTCTCTCAGGCCTGAGTATTCCTTTCTGATTTACTAATATCAAGAGTCTGTTTGTGTTTGAAATGAGGAATGAAATGAAGGATGAAGAGGGGAACCAGCCCTTACACTAGAAGGTTTATACCAGTCTTTCTTAAAATTAGAACTATTGGCATCTTTGTCTGGCTAATTTTTTTGGTGTGGGTGGCTGTCCTGTGCATTAAATGATGTTTAGCAGCAGCCCTGTCCCCTACCTACTAGAAAATGCCAGTAACACTCCTTACCAAGTTGTGACAATACAAAACTTCTCCAGACATTGCCAGGTGTGTTCTGGTGGGCAAAATCATGCCCTACCCCCCAGCTGAGAACCACTGCTTTACACAGTGCATTTTCCCATGATGGGGCTATGTGGGCTCATGGGGTCACTAGTGACAGGCTAAGTCAGTAGTCAGAAAATGGCCAGATGGTACACATTTTAGGTCTTATGAACTATATGGTCTTTGTCACAACTACTCAACTCTGACATTGTAGCACAAAAGCAGCCATAGACAATACATAACTGAATATGTTCCATTGAAACTTTATCTATGGACACTGGAATATGACTTTAACATAATTTTCACGTCACAGATTATTATATATTTTTTATTTTTTCCCCAACTATTTTAAAAAGTAAAAACCATTTTAATCTCATGGGCCGAACAAAAACAGATTGTGGGCAGGATTTGGCCATAGTTTGCTGACTCCTGGGGTAAGATGCATGTGAAACCCCGGGATAAACATGGTACTTCTGAGAGCATCAAATTTACTTAAAATTTTTGGAGAAAACTCTTTGTTAAAATAAACACTGCAATATTTTGGAGTGGAAACCAAACCCACATGAAATTTCCAAGATAAAGCATGATATTTCAAAGGAATGTCTTGCTCCCAGCCAGCAACTTGAAGCTGTGCTGTAGATCCCCAGAGGCCATTATTCTCCTCTGTTTTAGGCTACTTTAGTGAAAATCTTGAGAAATGCCCTTGTAGATGAGAAACTAACTCACATAAGAACCTTTTTGACTTCTCATAACTGATTCCCTTTGGATGAGGTCCAATAAGGCATCTAGAAATATTAGAAGTGCCTTGGTGGTTTCCTAATGTATTTTATTCAGAGAATGGTTGCATAGTATGTGATTGTTTAAACCAGGGTGCTTCCAATAAATCCTTTCTGAAACTTTTAAATGTCTTCTTCACACGTGGGGTCCACTCACTTGTCTTGTCAACTTACTAACATCTTCATCACTCACTTCCTGAGTGCCGTGGGAGCTGCTTAGCTAAGTCAACAACACAGACACTATACTCAGGAAACTGAAAATCTGATTGTGGTCATATGAGATGACTCAAAAAGAGTATACCATTGGTGGTATATTGGTGGAAAGAGCATCAGATTGGCAAGCAGGAGTCTTCTTTTCTAGCTCCTTCTATGTCTTTAGCATTGGTGGTTCAGTGGTAGAATTCTCACCTTCCATGTGGGAGACCTGGGTTTGATTACCAGCCAAAGTACTTCATGAGTAGCCACCATCCTTCTGTCAGTGGAGGCTTGCATGTTGCTATGATACTGAACAGATTTCAGCAGGGCTTCCAGACTAAGAGGGACTAGGAAGAAAGGCTTGACGATCTACTTGATAAAATCATCCAGTGAAAACCCTATGGATCACAACAGTCTAATCTGCAACTGATCATGAGGATGGTGCAGAACTGGGCAGGGTTTCCATTTGTGCATGGGGTCGCCATGGGTTGGGGGCTGACTCAATAGCAGCCAACCACAAATCCATGTCTTTGACCCTGAGTGGTAAAGTTACTTTACCTCAGAGATAAGTTTGTTCTTCTGCCTAGTGTGCTTTTTGAGAAAGATTCCGAGGCAGCATTCCGCTCAGCTGGGAGGAGTGCCACAGTTGATTAGAGCTGCCTGCCATGGATGAGAAATCAGAAAGTGGCAGGCATCAGTGCCAGGTTATTGCTATGCTTAATCTAAATAATCTCTGTGGTCTTTCCAGACTGGAAGTCTTATTCTGATTGCATGGTTTCGCTATACCAATTGGATCCAAAGAAGGAGAGATCAATCATTATAGGATCGAGAGGTCAGGGAAAGATCACATGGTGAGAGGGTGGGCACAGCTTTGAAGAGGATGTTTCCTCTTCACTGCTGGGCTCCAGCAGAGAACATTTTGTGCCAGCTTGGGTTTTGGTTGGCTCTAGGTTGAGTGCCTTCTATTGTGTGTTGGCATGGCAAGAGGGAGGTATGCGGGAGATATTGTGTCCCTGCCATTCTCTGGGGCCCTCATGAAAGGAAATGTTCTCTTAATGAGCCCATCCCAGAGAGTCTGGCCTTTTAGATAAACAAATAAGCATCAGCAGGAGATGCTCAAAAAAAGGACTGGAAAAAATAAGGCCATGTTGAGTGACAGCTCAAATAAAGGAGACCTAGGATGTCTGAAGTTAGCAGCTAATGAGCACATCTCCTCATCCAAGCTTTCTTGGCCAGCACTTCTGTTGTTGAGGGCACTAGGAATGTGTGTGTCTTACTTATACAGGAAGAGTCTTTCTCTGGCCACTGTCCCAGTACCGACTTTTATTGTATTTTTTTATGTTGAGGGTAGGGGTTAGTGTAGAGGACATTTGCAAGGTGAGGAGAAATCCAAAGCTAATTTTGGCCTAAAATATCTTCCTGAAAATAAATATCAATCTTCTTACTTAGGAAATTGGGACAAAAATACAACTCAACTCCTACAGTTATGGTGAGGATCAAATGGGATCATGCTCAGGAACACTTAGCACAGTACCTGGTGAATAGTCACCATCTGAAACATGTGCTGTGAGTAATAGTATCATCATTCTCATCTTGCTCATCATTCTTGGAAAGACTCTGAAAGGAGAGCCTGGAAACAGGAGATCTAGTTATAGTTCTGTCATCAGCTCCCTGTGAGATTTTAGGTAAATCTTCCCTCATGTCAACTGAGTGTTGGACTGGAGTGTGTAATTCATTTATATATACATATATGTATGTATTTTGCTTTTTAAAAATTTTCTATAGTTATTTGTTAATATTAATTTTGTAATTTTTTTATTGTGGTGAAAATATACATAAGAAAACATACACCATTTCAACAATTTCTACAGGTACAATTTAGTGACATTGATTACATTCTTCAAGTTGTGCAACCATTATCTCTGTCCTTTCCAAACCATTCCAGCATCGCCAACATAAACTCAATGCCTCCTAACGTAAGCGTATTTTGAGGACCTGCTGAATGCTGAGCTCTGTCCAAACATAACAAAGGTGAATAAGACACAGTTTCAGCCTTCAAGGGATCCCAGGTGTAATGGAGGAGACGGTCAGGTGACACACACTGTAGTACAACAGGAGGTTTGCAATTGCTGTGATACATTCCAAGAGCTCTGGAGTCCTGGGGAAGGAGATAGCAAGCTCTGTTCTGCCTGGACCTTCATGCGTCTCTTACAGAAGGGTCCATCCAGGACATATTCAAGAGACAAGCTGGGTAATGTGGGGAAGAAAAACTCACTTAGCTGGTGAGGGGCCTAAAACCCAGACTCCTCCTTTGCTGACCAGGGTTCTTACCAAACACCAAGCTACCTCAAGAGAAAAACATTCAAGAAAAAGTGGCGTGCAGAGAGGTAACACGCTGGGGTTTGGAAACAGGAGACTTCAATCTGAGTCTCAGCCCTGTTATTTAGTAGCTTGATAACTTTGGGTAAGTTATTTAATCTCTCTGAGCCTCAGTTATCACTTCAGAAAAAAAGCATTGCTGTAATGCCTACTTAACATGGTTATCGTGTGAAGAGAGGGAGAGTGTTTATTTTAAAGCCCTGGTAAACTGTGACTTCTATAAATTCTAGTTTGTGATCATTGCTGTCATTATCCTTAATAACAACAATAAATAGCCTGCTGTATTAAAAAACAAAATCAGTGGCTAGTAATCGGACTTGAGTGTCCGAAGAAGCAGGTAAGGCTTTTTCCTTTAAACAATCAATATCTTTTGCCAGGAGAACAGACAAAAGGTAGGCCTTCTTTCAATGTTAATACCACACAATATTCATTTCTATAGCTTGCATGTGTGAAAAACTGAAGAGAAGGAAGGAGGGAGAAAGGAAGGGAAAGAAAGAGAGATTGCCTATTTCTCCTTAAAGCTAATCAGAGAAATAATTCCAGGTAAGAGTTTTGTGGCCTAGCCTCTGATTAATTAAAGTTTCATTATGCTGTTGTGATAGGAACCCCTGATGCAGATTGAATACCTATTGGTGACATGAGAGGATAAACAATTATAGTAATTAGAGCCTTTGTTTGAGGCCAAGCACAGGAGAAATGATGGAGGAGAAACATAATAAAGATGCAAGTGAGCAAAATTAAACCTGGGTTCTAGTCCTTAGTAGGGGATCTTGAACAATATCTTCACTATATTTGGCCTCAGTTTCCCCACTGGTGGAACCCAGGGCCTGGTCTAGACAATCGCTAAGGTCACTTTCCAGCAGGGCAGTCAATGTTATTTCTACCTGTACAACACTGAAAGAATAATAAACAGAGAGAGAGAGTCTGTCTGATAAACTCAAAGGGAAACAGACTCATAAAATCCACTGATTCAAATTAAATGGAGAATTCATGTTGATTTAGAGCTGGCAATCTCAGGCTTCTAAATCACAAGGAGACTCTATTTAATCTTAGGATGGTCTCTTGGGCCTTATCTTCCACAGCTCAGTAGTGCTAAGCACAGAGCTCCCTTGGAAGTCAAGATGAAAAAGAGAGAGAGAGGACAGAAACAGAGACTTGTTTTTAAAAAGAAGACAAATATACCTGAATAACCCAGAGATCTTTCTCATCCAGATGCAGGTAAAAGGACCATGAAAACTTCAGCCAGGCATTAAAAATGAGTTGCCTTTCTGCTTAACCCTTTGCAGCCTGATTTTTGGTACCTAACAGGAGTAAAATTAAATGCTTATGCAGGGAAATAAACACCTTGGGCGCTGTCTGTTTAGTAATGCTATTTGCCATCTTTAGAACCTGAAAAAGATAAGCGAATTCAATGGACACACAATCCAGCAATTTAGAGTTTGGAAATCAACCCCTTGAGAGTCTGGAAAGTTTTAAAGGCAGTGGAACATCATTGAACAACTGCGACAGGAGGGACCTGAGATAGCTTCCAAAACGCTGCAAATAAGAAACTGAGGCGAAGAGAGGGACTTGGCTTTCCCTGAGTCACCGTGAGTCTTAACAGAGCTGGGCCTAGAACTCAAAACTAGAACAGACCACTTCTGACTCCCTATCTAGTCTCATTAAGTCTCCTGCAGCCCCTCGCGTGACCGGGGCCCAATGACCCCTCTGCCGTCCCTGAGAGAGGAGCCGAGCACTGTTTTCTGGTTCTGTGCTATGTAATATCAGAACTGAATTTAGGTTTCTCCTCAGCCATGAGGGCCATCAACCAACCTAGAGTGACCATTAGAGAAGAGAGTGTTAGGTTTGGGAGGCATTGTGTGACCTTGTGTACAGCAGATCTTTATGCATAACCCTAGCACTTGGTGAAGAACTGTGTTCATTTAGAGACCCAGCTACTGTGTTCAATTCAAATCAGGCCAAAATATTTATTATGATACAAATAGTTGTGCTGGAAAGGGAATTTGAGTAGGAGTCTGAAGACCTAATTTCTAATCCTACTGCCACCTCCTGCTAGCCGGTTGATCCTCTGCTTTCCCACCTTTAAGACAGGGATGATGATGACAGCGCCTACTGAACAGAGTTAACTTGAACTAAATGAGCAAAACAAAACAAGAGGCATGGCATGGAGTATGAAATTGTGAGGTTTAATTTATACATGTTATGGGAAGAAACTCAAGTATCCTGGAGAGATTATGAAATACTTCCTGAGAGAGGTTAGACAGTAGCTATACCTTAAAGATTTGCATCTGGACACCAAGAGAGGAGGTGAGAAAGGGTGAAGCTGGGACAATACCCTGAGGAAAAGTCCAAAGACACTTTCTGACTGCTCTAATGCCTTGGGCTTTGTACTTCTGTTTTAAATAATATTCCAGTCCTCGACACCTGCATTCAACAATGTTTTCTGTTTTAATTTCCTGAATTGTTTTCCTAGGGAGGAGTGAGGATAATTTGTTGAAAAAGTGACATCATAGGAACTTCTTTTCTTTCTTTAGATAAAAATATTTGTTAAAATGTGTTCACTGGCTAAAAAAAAATTTAAAGTTTATCTATCACCCAACAATCGCCAAAATGAGCAGGCTTGGGGGTCTTAATTATATTATGTTCCCTTCCTCCTTAGCTCTCTACTTGCTAAGTTGTATTAATGATTATAATCCCTTCTATGTGTTTGGGTCTTTATAGTTGTCAAAGAGTTTCATTTGCACTGCCTCCTTTGGCCCTTACAGCAAGTCCATGCTGTAGTTTAGGTTATGATTGTTGGACCCCTTTTATAAACGAGTTTCTTGAGCTTTAGAGAGGTAACTAACAGTTGGCCAGGTTTCCTGACACATACTAAGCTGTCAATAAATATTGGATGGATGGATGGGTGGATGGATGGATGAATGGATGGACGAGTGGATGGATGAGTGGATGGGTGGATGGGTGGATGAGAGCTAGAGAGGAACTGAGTGGGTTGGTAGTTGCTCTGAATGTCTGCCATATTTTGTCATTTTCCGTCAGTGATAATCCCACTTTCAGCAGAGATCCCGAGGTGCAGAAGGCAAGCATGCCCTGTAGTCATTTACCTCTGGGCTGCTCTGGAGCCTGTCGAGTAGGGACAGTCACTAATACTATCTGCTATAATTTTGTGATAGAGGAAATCTAGTAAATTTCCTTGAAGCAAAGCCCTTAACCACCAAGGTTGTTTGTACAAGACCTATCCTCTTTTGCACTCTGCATGAGATAACGTGTCTGGAGTTTCTCCTTCATTTGAGAAAAATAGAATCTTTGCCCAACCCTATTCTGGAGCATGAGGTTGAGAATATGGATGCTTGGGTTGCACAGAGATCATATAGGATAAAGGGGAGGTCTAAAAAACTAGAAGTCACAATATTTGGGTTCAAATACTAGCTCCAAAGTTTATAAACTTTATTACTTCATTCATTGTATACTGAATTCCTACTATGTAGTTCTGCCAATCATTGGGAATACAGTAGTGAATAAGAAGGACTGGGTACCTGACTTCATGGACCTTAGTTCTAGTGGATAAGACAGACAAAAACCAGTAAGTGACTAAATAAATACAATAATGGCAAAGCATCAGTGCTCTGAGGAAAAAAGCAACATGCTGAGAGAAGATAACACCAGACTACTTGTTTAAATAGTGTAGTTGTTTAAAGATCCTTTTTAAGGTGATGATATTTTTAAGCCCAGAATTAAAGACTGAGAATATACTAGCACTACAAAAATTGGGAGAAGAATAGTATATAGTCAGAGATAAATTTTGTGCAATGGCCCTGAAGTAGATGAAAAATTGGGGGATGGGGTTGAGGAACTGAAGGGCAACCAGGGAAGCTGAAGTGTTTTTAGCAATGGAGAGACTGATAGGAGATCAGATCGGGAAGACAGAGAAGGAACCAAATCATGCAGAGCCTTACAGACCAAGGAAAGAAGTTTTCATTTTAAGTGAAGTGAGAAACTTCTGGAAAATTGTAAGTAGAAGTGGGATGTGACCTAATCCATATTTTAAGAATTTGACTTTGGCTCAGTCACTCAACTTCTCTGTGCCTTTCTTTCCTCTCCTGAAAATGGGTTGAAACTCCTGATCCCATTTCCAAGAGGTTAGCTGAGTGTCAAATAATGTTCACCATACTGCATTGTTCCAAGTAGAGCTAGATAAACATTTAATCAAATTGAATTATGTAATAACAATATGAAAGTCCTTTGTAAACCCTAAAGTGGTATGCATGTATAATGTATTATGAATAATCATGATTTCCCAAAAGCCCTGCCTCCTTGACTGGAGTTTGTGTGGAACAGAAAAGATAATCAGCCAGAAAACTCTTTGAAAACTCTGTCCTCATAAACCAAAACCAAAAACCAAACCTTTTGCTGTCAAGCCGATTCTGACTCCTAACAACCCTATAGGACAGAATAGAACTGCCCCATAAGGTTTCCAAGGAGCAGCTGGTGGATTCGAACTGCCGGCCTTTTTGTTAGCAGCCAAGCTCTTAACCTCTGCGCCACCAGATCCCCATCCTCATAATAGGTACTATTTTTGTTCGTTTGTTTATTGAAGTTTGAGTTTGACTTCTTTATTCCATGGCACCAACCTATTCTCTATTTTTGGCCTAGGAATCATCAAACAAATTCAAGTGTGTTATTTAACCCTGGGAAATAAAAATACCAAGAGAGGATATGATGGTAGCAGTGAGAGTCAAGACAGCAGGCATTTGCCTGACACTGGGCACTTCTTACCTCTTGCTTGCCGAAGAAGATGGAAGCTTGTTCTCATTAGTCATAGCTTCCCCATTACCTGTGAAGGAGTTGTGAAAAATAATACTGATGGTGATGATAATAAGAATAGCAAATGATTAGTAATGCATAAAGATATATATACACGTGTGTGTATATATAATCCTTTGCTTTTTTTCTCAAAGCATTTTTCCCATCTATTGTTTTAATTTAGCTCACACTCAGGCACAGAGGTAGAGTGGGAGTGTTCTAATTGGGGAAATGGCCACAAAGTGCTTAAGTGATTTGCCTCAAGGTCACCCTGTGAGTGATGGAAAAGGTAAAACCAGGTCATAGAGCTCCCAAGTCCTGTCCCAGCATTCTGTGTGGAGACCCCTCAGCTCTCATGAGGGTCTTAGGAAAGAAAACTGGGATCCTGAATCTCAGATTAAATAAATAAGAACTGGAGCATTTTAGAACCATTAAAAAACATTTGATCTCACGTAACCTAAGCCTCCCACCCTACCCCATTTTGTACATGAAGAAGCTGAGGGCCATGAACAGGAGTCCACTCAGGCAAGTGCCTTTTCTACCACCTGCTTAAGCACCTGCTGATGCTCCCATCATCCTGCCCTTCAGCTCTATTCATAGCTGGGAACTGACGGGGAAGGAAAGGAAGCAAAAGAAGTCAAGGCAGTCCTCGTGTAAAGGCATAGCCAGAGGGTGAATCATCCTGGGTATGGAGTTCTTCAATTAATTGAGTTTTCTCTTTCTGTTGGAAAGGAAGTCTCTGTGACCTTGGGCCTTCCATGCCTTTGCCCTAGGCCTCTCTATCCCTCTTCTCAGGGACTTGGACAAGGGGAATCTTCTAGTTCTTTCTGTCCTTACTATTCTCCAATTTTACTACCTTGTTTGGGCTGAATGGGATATGTTACACTGTTTTGATTGTACCATTGAATTATTTGCAATATAAAAGGCTCTTCTATTTTGAACTATGGAATATATTTTTTTTTTTATGTACCAGATATGGACACTCTACATGGAAAAAAAGAAAGGCAAACCCCCTCCCATGATTTTCCTGGTGTCACCCCCTTCCCCCATACCCCTACCTTCAAGTCCAGTTATTTAAAAGACCCTAGTAAGAGAACTTTCTTTTGTCTGTCCTGGAACATTATCTCCAATGTTAAAAAGCTTAATAATTAGCAAAGCAGATATATACTGAGGGCTCACCATGTGTCAGACACTATGAAACCAGCATGAGATGCACTTATAAAGAGCAGACACAGGATGTCGGCCCAAGATGGCAGAGTAGTCAGATGCTTCCAGTGGTCCCTCTTACAACAAAGACCTGAAAAAACAAGTGAATTGATTATATATGACAATCTAGGAGCCCTGAACATCAACGAAAAAGTTGAGGAATCGGACTGAGTGACAAGGGGAGGGAAAGTCAGTTCAGAAGCAGTGAGGAGTTGCCCCAGTAGGAACTGGTGTGCTGGGGGCCAGATTGGCTGACGTGTGCGGTGAGGCAAACAGTGGTGTTTGGGACGTGTTTTCCACGTCAGGAGACACCAAGTGGCAGAGAGTCTGCTTAGGCCTCCAGAGCCAAGGAAAAGCGGCACTCAATCGGCAAAAGGTAAGTACACACGTATAACCTACCACATGGATCAAAAAACACCCTGTTTGGGAAAAACCTCTCTCTCATTTATTTGCTCCCTCCCTGCTCTGCACTGGGTCCTGGGCTGGCTTCAGCAATTGTCGAGTCCCCTGGGCTGGAAGTAGGACCCATCAAGTGCCCTGAGCCATTCTCCTGGCCTTGGAGAGAACAAATTAGCAAACAGGAAGAAATAATCTGCCAGCTCCCCTAAGCCGGGAACTCAGGGCAGGCACAGTTCCTTTGCCTAGGCATAGGTGTAAGGTGTCCATGGACTTTGAATGCCTTTCACCCCTGCATAGACCTGTGTGGGCCCATTTCAGTAGCATAGGACCTCATTAGCACAGTACAACCAGGTATGTACTTGAAGCCTAACTTCACTGTGTCAGCTGTATGGTGGAGTGGTAGCTTCGTGATATTTGATACCACTCTGCCCGTTAAGTAGGGTACTGACCTATCCACATCAGGGGCCTGAGGACTGGTGGTTCCACCCACACCAATTAGGCACCTACCGCAGGGGTCCATGAATAAGTGGTGCCTCCCAGTCCTTACAGCCAACAGCACTGGGTAATCATAGTCTGGTTGCAAAACCCACCCACCTATGCACTCTAGGAAACAGGCACATACTTTCCTCTCAGACACTGGGGGGCAGCCATCAGCCCTCAGCCTTGCTCAGCACGTGACCCCCAGATACCTGTGCCTCCTCCAATCACCCTTGCCCGTCTAGGACTGTAGGTGAGAGCCT
>NW_004443947.1:29557916-29558943 GCF_000243295.1 Trichechus manatus latirostris | reverse complement strand
TGACTTAAAGAACAATAACAAAAAAAGAAAGTAGACACAGGACCCAGCACATAGCAAGTACTCACTAAATGCTAGTTCTTGCAGCTATCATCATCATAAGTTGGATAAATAAATACAGTTCAAATCAATTCTTTTCTGTTCCACTTCTGTTCTGACACCAGCTGCAAATTCAGTATTTTTTCTTCTAATACTACCAGAGCTGAGTCAGACCTCACAAGGCAAAAGGCACAACCTTCAGACTGCCAAATGTGCCCAAGACCTCAGATGCCCGTCGCAAGCTTAGGGGTCCCCACAACACCCTCATTTCTAACCTGCTGACTCCCATTATTCCCTTGGATTCGATATTTCACTACAATGACTCACAGAACTCAGGAAAGTGCTACATGTGCTTATGATTGCAGTTTTATGACTGCAAAAAGGATCCAAATAAAGAGACACTTGTGGCGAGGTCTAGGAGAGTTCTCAACAAGAAGCTTCCATGTCCCATAAAGGGACATGCTGCCTTCCCACCTACACTGACATCTTTTGCCAACAAAGAAGCTCATGAAGTTTCAGTATCCAGAGTTTCATTGGGGATCCCATCAAATAAGCATGATTGATTGGATCATTTCGCTACATGGTCTAACTCAACTGCCAGCCCCTCTTCTGTGAGGTTGGCTAATATGATGCAGTTGATATCATGAGTGGGTCTTTCTGGCCTGGCAAGCGTCCACCTAAGAGTGCTTATTAGCATAACTTGTTAGCTAGATGTGGTCTGGATCCCTCAACAAAGACATTTCAATCACTGGGGAAATTCTAAGGTATTAGAGGTTATGGCTCAAGAACGAAGGACAAAGACCAAATTCTTTGGGTAAAGTTAACTGTGAACCCACAGCCATCATCATCAACATCATCATTATCATCATCATCACATCAGAAGTGGTAATTTAGTAGCAGAAGAGGTGGCTTTATCTCACCTAACCCTTGCAAAAAGTATTAGTTTCCACATTTTACAGACGAGTAAACTGGGAGGAAGAGAGGTTATATA
>NW_004443947.1:29554760-29557034 GCF_000243295.1 Trichechus manatus latirostris | reverse complement strand
TACAGTATTATGTTTAGTTGTATGGATGTTCTGTCCACATTGACAGCAATGATGGAAAGACATGAGGCTATTTCTTTCTAGAATGTTCACATTGGAAGAGCCTTAGCCATTCACTCCTCCCCTCTTAAAATGTAAATCAAATCACCTCATTCTATTGTTTAAAATCCTCTTGTGGCTTCCATCATGTTTAGAATAAAATCCAGTGGCCTTACCCTGACTTGTCTGGGCTCACTGACCTCTCAGACCTCAACCTCCCACTCAACGCCCTTGCTCACTGTGCTCAAGCCACACAGGCTTTCTTTCTGTTCCTCAAATGTGTCAAGTTTTCTCCTGCAGTAGAGACTATTCTCCTAAAGCTTGTCCTGCTTATTCCATTCTTCTCCAGACTTTTTCATGGCTGGTTCTTTCTCATCATTCAGGCTCAGCTCAGTTCAAGTGTCACTTCTTGAGCCAGTACCTCCCTGACCCCGCTATCTGGCCCCCACCCTATCCCACAATCTGTCTCCACCACATTGCCTTGTCATGTTGTTTTCATAACAACTAACCAACTAACCAGTGGCCATCAAGTGGATTCTGACCCATGGCAACCCCTTGTGTGTCAGAGTAGAACTGTGCTCCACAGGGTGTTCAGTGGCTAGTTTTTTGAAAGTGCCAGGCCTTTCTTCAGAGACACTTCTGGGTGGACTCGAATCACCAACTTTTCAGTTAGTAGACTAGCGCATTAACTGTTTGCACCACCCAGGGACTACATTGTATTCATAGTGCATATTTATTTGTTTACCTATTTATTGTCTCACTAGAATATTAGTGCCATGAGACTAGAGATCCTCTCTTTCTTATTGTCTCCCAAATCTCTAGCTCTTAAAAACAAAGGTCTTATAGCACAAAATAGATGCCCAATGAATATTTGTTGGATAAATGAATCCCTTCCTTTTACAGATGGAGAAGGTAGGCACAAAGAAGAGATGCCATCACTGTATTCCTGTTTTCTTTCTGAAGGATTTAGGCTAGAACCTTTGGGCCACGCTGGTGCTTTGTCAAGTTATAGCATCCAGGGTTCTTGATGTGGTTTTCATGGATCCATATGACATCCGTGAATGGGGTTCAGAGTGCCTGGGGCCCTGTGAATGTGTGGACATATTTCTGGGGAGAATATTCATAGCTTTTAATAGTACCTCAAAGAGGCCCTTGACTCACTGGTACCCCCCATCAAGTTTTCCTCATAAATAGTTTAGGTTTCTGGGATGTAAAGTGAGCATGAAGAGAGATGAACTATTTGTCTCAGCACCACCTTGAAGATCTTCCTCTATTCTCACTGCCAGCTTGACTCCCTTGTTCTGCCACAGAACACAGGGTAGGCACCTCTTCTTATCACCAGATCAGCTCTTTCCCAAGCAGGTTGTTTCCACAATGAATCTCTCGTGCCAGAACCTGGAGTCAGACTTCCACACGAATCGAAGAATTCCAGGATTGAGAGGACATTTAATCCAGTGTGTCTCAACCACGGCATGCATCAAAATTTTCTAGGAAAAAATTTACAACTACACATTTCCAGACTTCTACCCTGATTTTTTATTCAATAGATTTTGGAGTGGGGTATGGATATGTGACACATGGAGTCACCATGATTTTTTTTTTTTTTTTTTTGCATGGGAATCTATGTTTTTTAAAAGATCCACTAGTGATTCTGATTGAGAAACACTGCTCTTATCTAGGCCCTCACTGAACAGTTGGGGAAATTAAGGCCTAAGGAAGGAACTTGATGAACCCAGGGTCACACAGAGATTCAGTGACAGTGCCAGACTAGGAAGTTACAGTACCATGATTCCTCAACATACTTCCCAATGTGCCAAACTGATTTTGGCATCTGGAGCTGGAGATGCCTTCACTGGTCTGCAAAGGCCAGCATTTAACTGTGCCTTTCTGGTTGTCCATGTCTGCCCTGAGGGTGCCATTGACTGCTCATGTGGTATGTGGAGGAGTATCAGTGGGTCTTTTGGTCTAGTCACCTGCCTTATCCATCCCAAAGGATAAAGCTTTTGGCAAGTTGGTATATCTCAGCAGCCATGGACATGCATCCTAGCTTTCTCCATTGTGTCCATGTTGCCTCAAATTTCTGTGGTCATTAGCTGACATTTGGATGTGGTCCTGCGCTGTATATTTGGGAAGACTTTCTTCCTAATGTCTCACTTACTCAGAACACTACCATATGATGTATATTAACACGGTCCTCTCAGTTGGGTTATCATGTGGGTCGGTTCTGGGAGAAAGAAG
>NW_004443947.1:29552340-29553739 GCF_000243295.1 Trichechus manatus latirostris | reverse complement strand
GACTTTGCTCTGCCTACCACTCTGACTTTACCTCATTTTATTCTCCCCCCATTCCCTATGCTCCAGGCTCAGTGACCTTTTGTTGCTATTGTTGCTGAAATATATACCAGACTTATTGCCCCTATTTAGGCCTTTGCACCAGCTATCCACTCAGCCAAGGCTACTCTTTCCCCTAGTCTCATCACTACTGGCTACTCGTATTTCAGGTCTCAGCACAAACTTCACTTTTTCTGAGATTCCTTGACAATAAGTTGTCCCACTTCCAACCCCTAAGTCACCATCTAATAGATCAACCTCTTTTAATGCCTCCTTATCCAGTGATGTTCTGGTAAGTGCTTAATACCTGGCTCTTGCTTAGGGCAGGGGACTAATTTGCGGCATTTGCCAATTTCCATGGTGTAAATACCTCCACTGTGACTGATTCAGTACTTCAAGCTATCGACACAATGTCCCTGAATGCAATGTTGGAAAGATACACACAATCGGCTTTTGTGAGCCAATACAAGTCAGCTCCAGGGCACTTCTTATTATGAGAAATTATCGTGTTTATTTCTTTACTTGTAATTCTGCTTCCCTCTCAGGCAATGTAAGCTCTGAAAGAGGAGGAACATTTTCTCTTTTGTTTATGGTTATGTTCTTAATATCTAGAATCTGACCAGGAAAATGATAGCCACTTCATAAATATCTGGTAAACGGATTATGAATGAATCAATGAATCAATGACTAAGAACCCTCACAATAACTTTGTTAGGTAGGTACTACTCTTGTCCCATTTGCCAAATAAGGAAGCTAAAGTACAGAGAAAGGATAAGTACCTTGTCCAAACTGAAACAGCCAGTATGTGGGAGAGTGGGAGAGCCAGGATTTGAACCCAGGAAATTTGTCTCCAGAGACCCTGATCTAAATCCCAAGCTATATGAATTTGATGAGGTCCCTACTCTTGAGTAATTCAGTCTAGAGAATAAAATGGCAATTGAACAAAAAGGAACAATGTGGCCAAGACAGAGGTATGCATAATATACGCTAAAGGACTTGAGTGAGCAAGGGCAAATCTAATGCTTTCAGGGAAGAATGGGAGTGGCATGGTGGCCAGGCAAGGCCATGTGATGGAGGTAATATTTGATCAAGTCCTTGGAGGGTACCATCAAAATGTTTTTTCCACCATGCTGTGTTGCTTCCCAACTGGGGCAATTGATATTTTGAAATTTACGTGGATCAGGAAGAGGAATCAGGCTTCACTCAAATGTAAAGAAAACCACGGAAGTGTTACTGAGATGACTTGAGGGTTGGCTGGATATTTCAGCACACAGGAAAGCTGCTAATCTACTTGAGACACACTTCCAAGCAGGGGCTTAACTTCTCCTCCTCACTGTTGCTATCAAATCATACTCTCTGATTA
>NW_004443947.1:29548930-29550675 GCF_000243295.1 Trichechus manatus latirostris | reverse complement strand
GTATCATGTCTGCTATTTACTTGACTATCCTCCTAACACTGAGGACAGTATATGGCACATTTGCTCTTAATACATAGTCTAAATGAATAAAGAAGTGAAAGGAAAGAATACTAGTTTTCATAGTGCTCTAAGTGGGGAAAAAGGAGAAGCTAATCAAAATATCTTTGAAATAAAATTCTATCCCTCTGTAAGCTTGTTTACTTATTTATAAGCTGCGAAGTGTGTTGCCGACCATCTATTTAGTCTCCTGAGGATGTTAACATCATTAATATGAGGTTTATAAGTACTTTGTACTGCTTGGGGGAAAGAAAGTATAGAAATTTAAGGTATTACATGTGATCGCTCCAGGAAGAAAAGAGGAAACAACATCTATTTTGTGAGGTGCCTCAATTTAGGATAACTCTAGTGGAGGTGCCCAAAGGAGTTTGTACACCTCTTCAAAGGTGAATTAATTTACTCTCTTTGAAGTCCCTGATGTATAGCATTCGTTTTAATTAAATATATTTTGCAGAATTTTGAACTTTAAAACTTGGTAAAATAGTTTCCAGTTTTGCCTTCCAGAATCTACAGCATTGGTATAGGATAATTATAAAGTAGTACATTAGCAGCTTCTCAGACTGCAGCCAGTCACCCAGCAACTTTTTCTCAGGGATTGCAGTACTCTAATATATATTTGTTTGCTTTTTTAATTTGGCACCTTTGTTTTGTTCATCTTAAATAACAAGCATATCTTGAAATGACCATTTCATAACTGAGTACTGCCATGTGATTCAAGGCCCTTGTTTGTGTTTGCATTTACTGTGACATTGGTACTATAAATACTACTGTAATTGTGGTGAACTATTGGAAACAGGAAACAGTGAATTTATACAGAAACAATGCATAGTAAAATGACGCCAGGTGATATAATGATGGAAGAAGAAAGAAGACTGGTCAAGGAACTGAATCTTCATACAGTACACAGCAGTGGAGGCATGCTGAACTCATAAAGTATGTCACATTAAGTTAATATTGGCATTCCAAAATGCAGTGATTTTATAATTGTGTGTTTGCTTCATTTGTAAATTCTCTTTGGCTTTATATAGTCATGCGTCACTTAACATCCACAGTATGTTCTGTGAAATAGGACGTTATGTGATTTGGACATTGTAGGAACACTGTATTATGGATGAAGGTCCTTTTAGGCATTCGCTTCCAGAATAAGGAGGTTTCATCCATATTAAAAATGTGCTGGGGCAAATAACATCCCTCTACAGTTAGTTTAGATAAGGTTTCAACAAATTCTTCTTCTGCCTTCCCATCAGCACTCGCAGACTCACCACCCACTTTCACATCATGTAGGGAAAAAATATTGTTTGAAGTACTCGAACCACCCAGAGCTAGCACTAAACTCAGTATCATAGTCTGGTCCTCCTTTTTCTTTAAGCATCTCAAACAAGTTTCATGCCTTAGCAGTGATTGTCAACATGCTGAGAGGGATTAGCTTTTGTGTTTGGTCTTCAATCAACATC
Source organism: Trichechus manatus latirostris (assembly GCF_000243295.1). Lineage (NCBI taxonomy): Eukaryota > Metazoa > Chordata > Mammalia > Sirenia > Trichechidae > Trichechus > Trichechus manatus. Next base: position 29,549,164 of record NW_004443947.1, on the reverse strand, counting down.
ATTAGCAATTTCTCCTTATTTGATATAGGTCCTGCTTGCAGTTTCGTCAGCCTCGTAGCTTTCAGTGGAGCCGATCCTTTAACAGCTTGGAGAATTTTTTCTTTGTTTTTAAGGATCGTCATGATTGTCAAGTATAACATGCCTAAATCCACTACATCCCATTCTCTGATTGGGATTGCTGAGCTCTGTTATAAACTTATGGGACCACAGACGTATATGTGCTCAGACATTGCC
>NW_004443947.1:29546636-29548273 GCF_000243295.1 Trichechus manatus latirostris | reverse complement strand
TATTTTCTAGAAAATATTTCTTTCATAAAACAAGGGCATCCTTATTTCACCCCTTGAAAGCTGTTATCTATACTGAGTTATTGTATAAGCAGTAAACCTGTATTTGCTAGTTTCTAAACTTATTTTCAGCTTCCTGTGTCTATAAATGTTTGTTCCCATTTAGTGTGTGTACAGAATTTGTTAGAAGGACACCCTTTCGTGTATGTCTTTTTTTTTTTTTTTTTTTTTACCATTTCAAAGCTGAGAAGAATATTTGTGAGAGTGTGAAAAGGTCTAAGTGTTATACCTTTGAATGGGGTATTGTGTTAATTGTAAGCATTGCAAATGTGGGTTGCTATTTTATGGCTGTTGTGCCCAATGTTAAAAGATTTAATTACATCCTGACCCGGTCCTAGTTATCCAAGAGACTCCAGAGATATACAAGTTGAAATTGCTTTTGAGAATGAAGAGAGAGAGGGCAAGGTGGTAAGAAGAAGAGTTATCTAGATCTCCCTTGGCCACACAGGATCCTTCCCATAATTGTGCTCCAAATCTACTGTAAACCTGATTTTATATCAGGAAATTTTTTTGCTGACTTTTTAATTATCTTTCCACATGATAATGATGAATTTATGTTGTAGACTGCTTTTAACTTTTCAAAACTATTCCAAGGATACTTATCAAGGAAATGGCCAATATTTGTTGAATACTAAGTAGACACTCTGGAGTGCTAGTGGTGTGGTAGTTAAGAGCTCAGCTGCTAACCAAAAGGTCAGTAATTTGAATCCATCAGCTGTTCCTTGGGAATGCTATGGGGCAGTTCTACTCTGTCCTACAGGGTCACTATGAGTCAGAATCAACTAGACGACAACAGATTTGGTTTTGTTTTTTAACTCCTCACTTAACTTCTTGCAGGCATTTGAGGTATTCCACTGAGTCACACAACATCCCTGACCACCACCCCCATGCCAGCTAGGTTAGATCCTCATTCACAGGTTCTCATGGTGCCCAGAATTCTCCTGCATGACACAAGATCACACATATGCAACAATTATTTATTTCATGTATGTCTGCTTTTTCCACTCAGCTGTGAGCTCCAGGAGAGCAGGTGCAGTATGTTTTATTCACTGCTAAATTCCTAGAGCTCAACTTAGTGGCCAGCACAAAGAAGGCATTCCATAGAAATGTGCCAGAATGAATGGAGGAAGGAAGGAATGGTCCCTCGAGGAGGGGAGGGAACAGGATGAGTCTGAGAAACATACTATTATTTGAAAAAGCAAGGAAGACATTTGAAGAGCCCAGAAATGAATCAAAAGCTGCATAAAGGCAGGTACCTGCAAAAAGAATTCCACACAGGGCAGAAAGTAGGCCAGATTATTAAGTACCAACCAAGGAAGTAGAACAATCTTTTGTGATTGCAACATGAAAGCAAAGGTCTAAAGCAGGATGCATCTCACAAGACAGAAAGTATATTAGGAACACATGCTTTAGCTGTACTAGGCAGAGAAAGAGGAGAAAGACGTGGGTTAATCCCTTTACTGGGTGGTAGGAAAAGCAAATTCTGATTTAAAAGGCAAAAACATCGAGGGATTTATTCTTTTGTCCCATCTTACTTTTTCTTACCAAAGTATTTTTGCTAAATTAGTATTCAATATTCA
>NW_004443947.1:29529734-29545599 GCF_000243295.1 Trichechus manatus latirostris | reverse complement strand
ATGTTTCTTACCTCTCAAGAATATAATTTTACTTTTCTTTTGGTCCCCGAATTGTGTTTATTTTCTGTGGCTCATTTTTTCTGTTTATCAATTTTGGTTTCCGGTGCCCCCGCCTATATTTAGAGGCCCTTGGCTGTCTGTTCTCAGAAGTACCACGAAGCAGATGGGATGCTCTGCACATATGGAGAGAGATAGCCAATTGGTGGGCCTCATCTCACCTTCAGCACTGCCTGGTGACCCCAGTCTAGAGTCTCTCAGCTTTGTCTTCTTCAGAGTTAACCTCCAGCCTTCTGGTGGTTTGATAAGGAGGGACCACCTAGTTGAGTGGGCTGGGGGAGGAGATCTAGAGTTTCCATCAATTTTCACCCCAGCCCCAAACTTCAGCCCTGTGAGTACCCAGTGATTCCAATTTCTAGACGTTTCTGTGATCTATGGTGTGACTGCCTTTTGTCTTCTTCTCTCCATTTACTTCCACCTTGCACAGAGTTAAGTTTCAGCTTTCTTCACCTTGCTAAGTCAGTCACCATTCATTCATTTTCCAACTTCCATTTCTTTCTTCTTTTTCTTTTTTTTCCTCTTGCCTCCTCTCAGTTTCTCTTGTTCTGTAGGCTCATATCTATTTTATTCCCTTCCTGTGATTTTTGTGGCCTTGGGACAGATAGCAAATATAAGCATGTTTACTCAGTATGACAAGCATAGACAAGCATGCAGTTGTTAAACTGAATTTTTTTAATAATTTTTTTTTTTAATCTTAGAGGAGTTTTATATTTACAGGTAAGTTGCAAAAATAGTACAGAGAGTTCCCATATACCCCCATTAGTATGGTATATTTTTCACAATTAATGAGACAATATTGATACATTATTATTAATTAAAGTCCACACTTTATTCAGATTCCCTTACTTTTTATCTGATATCCTTTTTCTGTTCCAGGATCCCATCCAGGATACCACATTATATTTAGTTGTCAAGTCTCCTTAGGCTCCTCTCAGCTGTGACAGTTTCTTAGACTCCCCTTTTTTGTGTGACTTTGACAGTTTTGAAGAGTATTGGTCAGGTATTTGGTAGAATGTCCCTCAGTTGGGATTTGTCTAAGGTCTTTTTCATGATTAAACTGGGTATGTAGGTTTGGGGAAGAAGACCATAGAGGTAAAGTGCCATTCTTATCACATCATATCAAAGGTGTATGCTATCAACCTTGTTACCTTGATCACCTGGAAGAGGTAGTGTTTGTCAGGTTTCTCTTTTTTCTCCCCTTTCCACACTGTACTCTTTGGAAGGAAGTCACTATGCATAGTTCACACTTAAGGAACAGGGAGTTATGCTCTACCTCTTTGAAGGCAGAGTAGCTTCATAAATTATTTGGCATCTTTCTGCGTGTGAGATTTGTATATCCTCCCTATTTATTTATCTACTCAATCATTTATTTACATCAGTATATATTCATGGATATTTATCTTATACTTTGGGTTAGAATCCAATATTACTTTATTTTATTACTCAAATTGTGAAACTTCTTTTTAATTGTAAACTTTCTATCTAAAAGCAAGATGTGGCTTAGATAATATAATTATATTCTATGTCTTAAGTATATACTATGAGCCCCTTACTTCCAAAGAAAGTACTAGGCACATAGAAGATGAATACTAAATACCTGTTTGACTAACTTATTGATTAATATTAAATATTTATTAAATTATTTCTGGATGCCCAGTGCCATGTTCCATGAAAGGTCATAGATGCATTACGGTTGCTGTCAAGTTGATTCCAACTCAAGGCAACCCCACGTGTGTCAGAGTAGAACTATGCTCCAGAGGGGGTTTTCAATGATCACCAGGCCTTTCTTTCAAGGTACCTCTGGGTGGATTCAAACCTCCAACCTTTTGGTTATCAGTTGAGTGTGTAACCGTTTCACCACCAAGGGACTCACATAGATGCATAAGGCTCCCTGCAGATCCTGAAATCTTATTAGGGAAAAGAAAAAAAAAGTATACAGAAGAATTATAAAATAGGTCAACACTATACAAAGTCCCAAATTGTGTCATTTTCACAGTTTGAGAGTGACAGATTTCAGTGACCTGAGTGATCAGTTTGAAGGTACTCATCATGATTGGCATCTCAGAAGAGGCTGGGATTGATTTAGACAAGATAAGAAAAAAAGGAGGCAGAAGGGCCTCTTAAGCAAATAAGAGATAACAATTATACATCAATTCTATCTGGACATGTTCAAAAATTATCAAATAAGAAGCATTTTAAAATTCACTTTCCTTTTGGATCTATATCCTACAGCCCCTTTATTTTTGTTTTGTCCTTGTTTTTTTTTGCTTTTGTCCACATACGCATTACAAAATCAAGCAAATAGTGATTCTTTATTTATTATACATTGTGGTTTCCAACTGACAAGGTGCCTTTATGCACTGACTCATTGATTCCTGCAGCAGCCCTGTGAAAGAGGCAGTTACAAGAGGTATTACATATAGATCCATTTTATAGATGGGAGAATGGAGGCCCCTAATTTCCAGGATGTTATGCAGTTTGCAAATAGGAGACATGGGTCTAGAGCTCAGGGGTTCTGACTCCAAATCTAGTTTGTTCAGTACCCTGGAAGCTTCTGTTTGGGCCCTGGGAAAGCTAGGGGAGGAGGGAAGGGTAGAGTGAAGGCCATGGAAGCATTGTGGTTGATTTGGTCTCTTGTGTCCCTGCTCTCCCCTCCCAAGTGAAATTTGATATGTCAGTGCGGTGCAGTGAGTTACTTGTTAGGTCCCTTCTAACCATAGTCTTTGTGAATCCCGCATAATGATTGGGTGGGACTATGCAAATAAGGCCATGGAACCCTGAGGGGGTGGGACCATGAAAACAAGATGTATGGACCCCATTGATGGGGATTGGTCAGTTTTGCCATCCCAGTAGGCTTAAAATGAGCCATCCCAGAGGTAGACGAAGGGACCTCACTACTGCCAAGAAAGAAGCGACAGGAGCGGAACACGTCCTTTGGACCCGGGGTCCCTGCGCTAAGAGCTTCCTAAACCCAGGAGACAGAGAGAGAGAGAGCTGTAACACCTGAAACAGTGCAAGATGGTGAGAAGCAGCAGCAGAGAAATAGCAGCAGCAGAACCAGGAGACCAGCGTGAGACAGCATGGTGGGCTTCCCGGCCCATGGAGCAAGGCAGTTACAGTGGGGGTGCTAACCCATGGAGTCAAAGAGCTGAGTGCCTTCGGACAGGAGGCTTCCTGGAGGAGTGAGGTGCCTCTGGGCACTTATTGGCGGATCTAAAGAGCTTTATAACACTTGCCCAAGCAGGGCGGAGGCCGGGTTGGGGGCCAAGGAACCGAGAATCTGAGGGCCAGAGAGAGGCCTGCCTGCACGCACGGCTGAGAAGAGGCTGTCCTGATCAAAGCGCTATATCCTGAGTCATCCCTGATCCTGAATTGTAACCTGTTACTTCCCTAATGAACCCCATAACTGCGAGTATGGACAGTGAGTTTTGTGTGGCCTCTGCAATGAATTATCGAACCCAGAAGAGAAGTAGAATGCCATGGGAGGGACAGACGGTGTCAGAATTGGTGAAAATGTTGGAGGGTGAAGATATGTCTGACCTCCACCTTATAGGAATAAGCTCTGGGCTGTTGATGCTGATATTGATTCTCTCTCCCAATCATGAAGCTAGAGGAGGTCAGACACCCCCCCCCACACCATTTTTACAGTGAGCCTCAGAGGCTAGAAGGTGTGGCCAATGCTCTATCCCTCTTCCTTCCCCAGTAAAAGGGCAGTCTGTACCACTTTTCTTAGCCAGTTTAACAAGTTGTTTAATGAAAATGCCACCTGGCCTCCCAACCTCGCCCTGTCCTGGGAAGCAAGTGCTGGTGTTACTTGGATGTCATTCAAGCCTGTGGACCAGGCTAGAGGCAGAAACAGGGCTTCTCCTCACCTAATACAGGGAACAATCTGGGCTTTCCTGGCTCCCTTGCCTCCCCAGTTATTCTGTACACTATGCTGTCTGTGGCATCATCTTCTAAGAAGGGAGTAGAGAGAGACAGGATGCAAACACCACCAGGGAAAGCATCTTTAAGGCCCTTTGAAGGGTTCACTCTGTGGGAGAGTGATGGTTTTGAAAATTTCAGCTCAGCAGGGTCTTAAGCCCTGTTTTGAAGGGAAGCTTTGGTTGATAGAAATTTAGTCCTTAGAACTGGTTTTCCGTTTATATGTTGCAACACTTAGTACATTTTGGGATTACCAAATATGAATTGGTTATTAAGACTTTCAAAGGTCAAGATCTCTTGATGTCTGCGCCTTGGACCCTGCACTCTCTTTTGCTATTTCTGAGAGTCAGTTCTTCTCTTTATGGTTGTTGCCATAGGGTATCACCAAATCTTTTTTCTAGAACTCAGGCTCTGTATAGTCTGACTGCTAGGGTTTATATTCTGGTTCCTCCATTTCACAACTGTGTAAACTTGGTCACATTCCTTGAATTCTCTAAGACTCACTTGAATTACTTGAATTCTCTTTCCTCATCTGAAAAGAGCAAGAATTAGTGTGCTTGCTTCAGAGGGTCATTGTAAGTATTCAAGGAGACAATACATGTAAAATCTTTAGCATGGTGCCTAGCGCATTGAATCATTCTTAGAAGGTTAACGCTGTTATTAACTACTGACTATTAACACTATTCTTAGTTACTGAGCAAATGTTGCTGCTTTTAAGTGCTACAGGTTAAATATCAAGAAGGATAAAAGACCACTCCTTCCCTTACGAAGATCACAGTCTAGAAGGAAGTCTTGAGATTGGCACCTAAATAACTGATCTACGAGACCAAATGCACTAAGTCTTGTGAAAGAGTCAAACTACTTGGGGGAGAGGAGATTCAGGGATTGGGAGATCACAGCCTGCTGTGCTGATACCTTTAATTTTATTCACATGGTTTTAGAGAAGAAGTAGCTGGGACTAAAATTATGAGAGGAAAGGAAGAAGCCTAAGAAAAGCAAACAGCAGGGTATTGAAGTATATTTTGAGAACATCAGACAGTTCATTTGCAAGAATACAAGGGCAAATAAGGAAAATATGATGGATATGACTAGAAAAGTAGTTTATGCTTAGAATATTTACAACACTCCTGAGTTTATAACGTGGTCCATTGAAAATCATAAAAGTTGCCTATCTGCCCCATGATATTTTAACAGGATTAAATGAAGGTCAAACCACGGTGAACTTTTATGTCATTGGTGTTAAATGTTATAGATTTAATCAAGGTTCACTAGAGTGGGGCTGTTGATTGTAATATAACCCCCTACCTTTTCTGCTGACTTGAAGTCGTTTGCTGTTTAAGCTTATCACTTTTTATCACTGCAACTAGATTATTTTGCCCACAAAAATTAACTGAGCATCCACTAGACTAGGCACTCAGAAAGTATGAAAGACATGTAAGTCACAGTACTTATCCTAAAAGACCACAATCTTGCAGATGGATAATACTCATGAAATTATTTGGGGTGGTACAAGCCAGTTCAGAAAACTCAGGTGACTGGATCTATAACACAGGGATATATTCTGGGTCAGGAAGGGTCAAGATCATAGATGTTTAAAGCTCCAGAGAAAGTGAGACTTTGAAGTAAGTGAAGGAAGGGAAAGAGAAGATGCTATGCCTGAGAATTAACATGAGTAAAGTTTCCAAGGTACATGGGGTACACAGGGGAAAATGAGGCAATTGGCAGACCAGAGTAAAGAGTCTGCACAGGGAGATGAAGTTAGCTAGGTAATGTAGGTCCAGGTACGAAGGGTCTTAAATGCCAAATAGAGCTGGTCGTCAGATGGTCTACAGTGTGAGCCGTATCTTCTCATTTGGTAATGCAGCATGGAGATTCTAGGAATAAGTTTTCAATCAGTAGGAAAAGAGAGATGCTGTTTAATCCAAAATGTCTTTAGAAAAGAAATGTCACTTTTCCACCCAGGTTTTGACCATGGGAGGTCAAAGGAGGCATGTGGGATTTCAGACTACTACACCCAAAGAGGAAACCCTGGTGGCATAGTGGTTAAGAGCTCGGCTGCTAACCAAAACATCAGCAGTTTGAATCTACCAGGCGCTCCTTGGAAACTATGGGGCAGTTCTAGTCTGTCCTATACGGTCGCTATGAGTCGGAATCGACTCAATGGCAACGGTTGTTTTTACACCCAAAGGGCCTGCATTTTTAGAACATGGTTGTCTCAAGTCTCAGAGTGAAAAATGAACATCCCAAGAGGAATAAGGAGGGAAAGTGTTTATGTGTTCCTTGCCAGGCTGGGGGCTGCAGGGGAACCAGGAACGGAGGCAGACAGATGGCTGCCACCTTAGTACCTTGCTGCTAAAAATTTATTTGAGAGTTTCCCTATGTCTGGCAGCCTAGGAGTGTGGTTTTAGGTGAGCTTTACACAGACATTGCCAACCCGACAGACCTGGAAGGTGAAGCCGTCTGTTTATTTCAAGTTTAACTATAGCCTCCACTGTCAGAGTGGCACCACACCCTGGGATCCCACCTGGAACATCCTTATCTTGGCCTTCAGGGACTTCCTTGTCTCATGAGAAAGGTGAAAGTCTGAGTGGATCAGATGCTTGAGATTGAAATTGGCTTCCCTGGAGGTGGTGAGTTCCTTGACTGTAAATGTTCAAGTAGATGACCATTTGGCAGGGATATTGTCAGGGAGTTCATTTATCGGATGGGTGGTCAGAATGATAACAATAGCTAACACTGGCTGAACATTTACTGGGTTCTAAGCTTTTTATTTAATACTTTACATACTTTCCCTCCTATGTCCCTGTGAGATAAGGGATGCTGTTGTCTCCTTTTGCTAATAAGAAATCTGAGGCTCAAGGAGGTTAAGTACCTTGCTGAAGAGCCAGTAGCCAATAAGCGATAGAGTTAAGATTTGAGACAAACCTGTCTGATTCTATAGTTCATCTTTTTATTTTTTTACCTTTTTATTTTCAGAAAAGTACACTGAAGCCCACATCTTTCACAATGATTAACTAGTTGCTGCTGAGTCCATTCTAACTCATAGCAATCCCACATGGGTCAGAGTAGAACTGTACTCCACAGGGTTTTCAATGACTGATTTTTTGGAAGTAAATCACCAGACACCTCTGGGTTGACTCGAACCTCCAACCCTTCTGTTAGCAGCCGAGCGTGTTAACTGCCTGCACCACCCAGGGACTCCTTTCACAATAATGTCGTGCTGAAAATGACTTTTATATATGCCCTAGTCCTGCTACTTCATAAGTCTGCTGCTCAAGATGAAGGCTTCTTTGGCCTCTGACCTTTTCACTGGGACATGAAGGACTTGGGATGCAATTCCATTCACTCTCACGTGTTTCGCTTCATGTCATGAGGGCACATGTCTAAGACAAAGGTGAAAATGAATCAGAGGTTAAGAACTGTGAGGGAAAGAGCAGAAAACTTCTCTTCATACAACACTTGAGAGCTGAGGCTTGTGCTCAAGAGCTCATACGTATACTAACAAGTGGCCAAGGGGGCCAGATAGCAAACCCTAAAACCTGAAAAGCCAGATGGGAGAGCCAATATGTGACCGAGTTTTGTCCCTGCTTTGTTCACTGGATGATCTCAGGCCAGTTCCTTAGAAAATTGGAGTTTCTGAGTTGGAAGGGACCATGTTGTTGTTAGCTGCATAGAGTTGGCCCCTAAGTCATGGTGACCCCATGCATAATGGAACTAAAGGAGCTAAATGCTCCTTGGTCCTGCGCCATCCACATGATTGGCTGCTACGTTAGTTATCTAGTGTTGCTAGAACAGAAATACCACAAGTGGATGGCTTTAACAAACAGAAATTTATTCTATCACAGTTTAGGAGGCTAGAAGTCTGAATTCAGGGCGCCAGCTCCAGGGGAAGGTTTCTTTCTCTGTCAGCTCTGGAGGAAGGTCCTCGTCATCAATCTTCTCCTGGTCTAGGGACATCTCAGTGCAGGGACCCTGGGTCCAAAGAATGCACTCAGCTCCCAGCTCTGCTTTCTTGGTGGTAGGAGGTCACCCTGTTTCTCTGCTTGCTTCTCTTATATCTCAAAAGAGATTCACTCAAGATACAACCTAATCTTGTAGATTGAGTCCTGCCTCATTAACATAACTGCCTCTAATACTGCCTCATTAACACCATAGAGGTAGGATTTACAACACATAGGAAAGTCACATCAGGTGACAAAATCATGGACAATCACACAATACTGGGAATCATGGCCCAGTCAAGTTGACACAAATTTGCGGGGGACACAATTCAATCCATAACATCTGTGGCTCAGACGGTCGTAATCCATAGGGTTTTCATTGGCTGATTTTTCGGAAGTAGATTGCCAAGCCTTTCTTCCTAGACCGTCTTAGTTCAAAAGTTCCACTGAAACCTGGTCAGCATCATCGAAACATGCAAGCTTCCACTGACAGACAAGTGGTGGCTGTGCATGAGGTACATTGGCCAGGAATCGAACCCAGGTCTCCGGCATGGAAGGTGAGAATTCTACCACTGAAGAGTGCTGTCATCCAGATGATTTTAAATTATGCTCTACAGGATCCTAGAGCTCACAATATATTGTACAAATATTCACCGTGAGCCTGATGTGTACCAGGTATTGGACCAGGAGATGCCTCTGGAGCCACTGTAAGGAGAAAGGGAAACAATGAGACAAACTCGCCTCTCCCCTTCACTATTTTAACTGTGCTTCATTATTTTCTGTGTTATATTGGCATTCCAATTAAGATTTGTTTTGAAGAAGATGCTAGAAAGCTTAAATTCCTTTTAGAAAACAATGATCTATTCTAACACTCCCATTTGACAGAAGATAAAACCCAAAGAGATGTAGTGACTTGCCCCAGGTCCAGCCCTCATTATTAGCTAGCGGTCACTTGCAGATTGACTCTGTTTCCATTTTATCCCCATGCCTCATACCTTCTTGGGCTTCCGTTCCCATATCTCTGTGATGAGGACCTTTGACCAGATCCTCTCTAGTGGTCTTTTTCCAAGGCTAATGTGTTGCTGTTTTCTGAATTTCTTGAACACTATTTTGCTGTATTGTCCTTTCAGGTCATGATTGCTACAACCCCTTTTCTCACCGTCCCTCTGTGCCCTTTGTCTTCAGGCTGGGGAATTCTTCAGGATACTGGAGGAGGCTTTGTTTAATCATGCTAAATTTGTACCATGAAGGCTAGGGAAAAGGAGAGAATGAACAGATTGTAACAATTACCTTTATTTGTTGAGTGCTCAGGGAGTGAGGGCTTGAGCAACTGGAGCCCATTTTCATGTTAAATATGTAAATACCTCTTTGTTCTACAAAATCCAGGACATCATGGAAAGGCTTCATATTATATATCTCACATCAGGGCTGATGGCCTCACAAGTATAGTGTAATGGTTAATAACAGACAGACATGAACAAGAATCCAGTCTCTGCCATTTGCCAATGGCTAGCTGTATTCTTGGGAATGGGACCTAACTTCCCTGAGCCTCAACTTTCTCATCTGTAAGACCACCAAAAACCCAAACTTGTTCCCGTCAAGTCGATTCTGACTCATAGCAACACTAAAGGTCAGAGTAGAACCTCCGCATAGGGTTTCCAAGGAGCGGCTGGTGGATTTGAACGGCCGGCCTTTTGATTAGCAGCCGAGTTCTTAACCACTGCACCACCGGGGCTCCAATAATTCCTATGTCACAGGGATGTTGTGATGATCAAACAGTATGCAGAGACTTTAGTACAGGATTGGATATATAGTGAATATATATCATGATGTTATTACTTTATTTTGTTCTCATCTGATTTATAAACTTCAAGAGGCCTCAAAAGCCTCAGAATTAGTCCTACTTCATTTTTTGTGATGTTGCTATCACAGACACATTATAAACAAGGTTTTAATTTCTCCCTGGAGCTTTAGTTGAGAGATCTGCCACCAAATGAAACAGAGAGAAAAAGAGAGAGAAGACAAAGGGAGGGAGAAAATGAATTTAGTTTGTTACTTTAGTGTAGTTTTAGTTTTCTATACACAAATTAATGTGGTGGCCCCTAACTTTCTCAGGTTCTTGTACCAAAGTAGAATCAAGTTCAGTCCCTCAAACTTCTTAATCAAGCACGAGTTACCTTCAGGGGTTGCAAAACGGCAGCTCATAGATGAAATGTGCATAGCCCATGCAGATTTCTAAATTTTTTTAAAAAATTAGTGTCTAACATTTTCAAATCCAGAACTTTCATTTGAAAATTTAGGTTTCTGGCCTCTCTCTCATTTTTATTTATTTTTTATTATAAAATTTCACATATCTAGCTGAAGCAAAAATACATAGCTCTGTGATTTATCATAAAGTTACCACCACCCAGGTCAAGAAATATAATGTTGTCAGCCCTCCAGGAGCCTCCCTTGTATCTTTTCTTACTCTCTATGCATTGCCCCACCAAAGGGAACCTCTGGCCTGACTCTTACTATAATAATACCTTTGTTTTTGTTTATAGATTTACCACCTAAGCATGCATTCCTAAATGCTAGAATTTAAGTTAGCCTACTTTTTGAAATTCATATGTAAAAGAAACCATCCAGTATGATTTCGTGTGTGTGTATCTGGTTTCCTTTGCTCAAAATTACATTTATTACAGTATATGAGAGTGGTTTATTCATTTTCATTCCTGTATATGATGCTATTGTATGAATATACCACAATTTATTCATCCTTAACTCCACTGTTGATGGGCATTTGGGTTGTTTATACTTTTGAAAAATGAGTCTATAAATATTCTTAAATACGTCTCTTGGTGCACACGTGCACATATTTCTGTTGGATGTAAACCTGTGAGTGGTATTTGAATGTTCATCTTTAATAGACACTGCCAAACAGTTTTCCAAAGTGGCTGTACCAATTTACACTCCCACCATCAGTATGTGACGATTCCCATTGCTCCAATTCCTCTCAAACACTTGGGATTGTCAGTCATTTTAATTTTAGCCCTTCTGGTGGGGGTGTAGTGATAACTCATTGTGATTTTAGTTTGTATTTCTCATTATTCATGAGGTTTAGCTTCATTTCATACGTTTATTTAAATGGTGATATCCTTTTTATTGTAACAACAGTTCATGTCTTCTGCCTATTTTTCTACCAGGCTGTTAGTCCTTTTCTTATTAATTTGTAGGTGTTCTAGATGTGAACCCTTGGCCAAATGTGTTTGTTGCAAATATCTTCTTCCTTTCTTTAGTTTTCATTGTTACTCTTTCAGTGATGTCTTTTGATGTACACAAAAGAAATTGTTAATCCTAACGCAGTCCAATTTATCAGGTTCTCTTCCTCCTCCCACCCCCGTTGTGGTTAGTGAAATATGCTAGTTAAGAAGACTTTTCCTACCTTGAGGTCAGGAAGATATTCTCATACATTACCTTTTGGTTACTTTATGTTTTGTCTTTTCATTTAGATCAACAATCCATCTGGAATTGATATTTGTGTATGGTTTTGTTTAAGGGTCTAGAATCAATTTTTCCATGTGGATATATGATTGTCCAGCGTCATTTATTTAAAAGACCATCCTTTCTCCACTCAACTGCAATGGCATGTTTGTCATAAATCAAGTGACCACATACGTGAGGTTCTGTTTGTGGTCTTTCTTTTCTATTTCATCAGTCTGTTTATCTTAGATTTAACCTAAGGTCTTAGATTTAACCTAAGTCTGGATACCTGGCACAACAAATCTTTACATCTTATTCTTCTTCAAAATTGTTTGGGCCGCTGTTTGGCCTTCGCATTTCACTACACATTTTAAAACCAGCATGTCAAGTCCCAGAAAAAAACCTTCAGGGATCTTAATTGGAATAGCATTTAATTTACACATCATTTGGGGAGAATTGGTATCTTTATCATATTGAGTCTGCCAATCCAAGAACCTGATATATATCTCTCCACTTGTTTAGGTCTGTTATTTTGCTCAATAACATTTTATAGTCTTAAGTATAGTCATGAGCCATGTAACGTCCATTCAGGCAACGTCCGACCACATGTACATTTATGGTCCCATAAGGTTATAATAGAGTTCAGAAATCCCAATCAGAGAACAGGAAGTAGCAGATGTAACCAGATGTAGGGAACCCAACAGCTTTCCAATACACAACACATGTATCTCATATCTCTTGTATACAAAGCGTATACTCTTATATACAAATGCTAACTATATAATATGGTATTCGCACAATGTCCAAATCACAAAATGTCCTATTTCATACAAAGTACTGTGGACGTTAAGCAACATATTGACTGTATAGAGATCTTTAACATCTTTCATTAGCTTTATTTTCTAATTATTTAATGTTTTTCATGTTACTATAAACAGTATCTTTTAAAAATATCATGTTAATGTGGAAACAACCCAAATGTCCGTTAACCAATAAATGTATAAACAAAATGTCATGTATACATGCAATGGAATATTATTCAGCCATAAAAAGGAATGAAATTTTGGTACATGCTATGGTTGGATGAACTTTGAAAATATTATGCTAAATGAAGTAAGTCAAACACGAAAGGACAAATACTGTATGAGTTCACTTATATGAAATATCTAGAATAGGCAAATTCATAGACACAAAGTAGATCAGAGGTTATCAGGGGCTGGAAGGAAGAATAGGGAGTTATTTGTTTGTTTAGGGTTATGAAAAAAATTGAAAATAGAGTCGTGATGGTGGCACCACACTGTGAATATAATTAATACCAAGATTAAACACTTAAAAATAGTTAAAATGGAAAATTTTGTGCCATGTTTTTCCTAGATAGATTTCTTTTTATTTAACTTGCTTTGAGTACATTAGACTTCTTTAATTTATGTCTTGATGTCTTTTATCAGTTTAGGAAATGTCTTGGCCATTGACTCTACAGACATTGTCTCTGTGTCTTACTCTTCTCCTTATGAAATTCAATTTAAACGTAGGTTAGAGCTTTTCACTGTACCTGCTATATCTACCACATTCTTTCTATACTTTCCATCCTTTTTTTGTTTTTGTTCTTTATTCTTGTTATTTTCTTCTATCTTGAAAGCTGCTAATTTTTTTTTTTCAGCTGCATCCAATCTGCTATTGTGTCTATCTATTAAATTCTTTATGTCAGTCATTGTTCTCTCCAGGTTTGTAATTTCCTCTTGATTCTTAAAATGGTTTTCAGTTCTCTGCTGAAATTATCCATCTTTTATTTTATCTCCTGGAATATTGTAATCATAGTAAATTATAAAATCTATGTCTGGTAAATATCTTGAGCCTTTAGGGGTCTGTAACTATTTTCTCTCTCTCTCTTTTTTTGTTTTTTTTGTTTATTTTTATTTATACTTTCTTATCTTCTGGTATAACTGGTTATTTTTTATTGTGTGCTGGACATTACACTTGCAGAATTATTTGTAGAAATAATTTAAAGCCTAGAGTGATGTTATCTTCTTCTCAAGTGGATACATGTTTACCTTGTTACACTAGCAATCCATTATCACTTCAGTTCAGTTTCAGGGATTGAGATGATTTGAAGATAAACTGCAATTCCTTCAAGCACCTGTCTATTTCCAATTCATCCTTACTCCTGTTGGGCAGCGCTTCTGGGTTTCAACTCAAAATGATCAGGGTTTACCAGCCTTCTCCCACTACTACTACTTTTTGGTCCTGGGCTCCAAATTCCATCTTCCTATCCCTGGTAGGCTCTTAAATGTGCCTCCTTTTAGTTGTTTAGGGCCTCCTCTGGAATTGGTAAATGTTCTTGGGGCAAAAGCAGCTCCAAACAAAGGTCTGCTTTCCTGGGCCTCCTTCGTTCCTAAATCCTTGCTCTGTAATTCTTCACTCTCATATTAGCTCTCCTATACCTTCAAGAGGAAACCCTGGTGGCATAGTGGTTAAGAGCTACGGCTGCTAACAAAAAGGTTGGCAGTTCAAATCCACCAGGCACTCCTTGGAATCTCTGTGGGGCAGTTCTACTCTGTCCTATGAGGTTGCTATGAGTTGGAATCAACTCAACAGCAATGGGGTTTTTTTCAACACCTTCAAGAAGATTTTTAAAATATTATTTTCCAGCTTTTCTAATTGTCCTCATTGGAAGCATTGTTCCAAATTACATAGTATCTCATTAACAGAAGAGGAAGTCCTCTGCTTTCTTTTAAAAAATTGACAGACTTGTCTACAATGGCCTGAAGCACAGCAATGGCTTCCCTCTTTAGATGAGGCTTGCATTCTCCCAGTCAGCATAATGGACAGCTCACCCACTTTCCATTTACATTAGCCCTGGTCACTGTCGGTATTTGGGATTGAGATTCTCACTGCAAATCCTTTCTAAAAGAAAGCAAAAGATAAGCATTTCCATAAGGCTGTATTTGATCTTCTTGGACTTATTTCTTCTAAATCTAGCTTGATGTTCTTGATGAATGAAGGATAGCTTTTTTCCACTTTGCTAGGGAGAAGCCTCTAAAGGTTTTATTGGATTGATGTCATTCTATTCTCTCCATATGCCTGGAAGATCTGGAATGTCTAATGGGTCCAGGACTCCCCTGTGAGGGTAGACTGATGGAGAGCTGACTAGGACAGTATGAAATGGAGATTGAAGGCAGGATGACTTACAGACAGATGGCTTATACCTCCTGTGGGGTGCGGAGTCCACTTCCAGGCAGTTGCCAGTATGAGGAGTGTTAATGCCTTCCAGGATGACAAGTAGGGTAAAAAGAAAATGATATACAATGTAGAAGGTTCAACTCTCTACTGTAATGATGAGGAAATCTTTCTGCCTCAAGGACTAGAGGACTCAGAATAGGCTTTGTCCAGGGGCCTCTGCAATGGGAGCAAAGCATACAAAGACTTCCAGATTCCCTGGTGAAGGCAGATGTGTGTGTCTTTTAAAAAATGAACTCCTGTCCTTTTCTTAGTCAAATTCAGTGAAAAATTCTGTGTACAGCTACTCTATACAAAACGATCTCTGCTTTTAGGGAGGAGTTGCTTTTTCTAATTGTGGTTGAGAATGCAGGCTCCAGAGCCAGGCTACCTGGATTGCAGGTCTGCATCTACTACTTACTAGCATTGTGACCTTGAACAAGTTATTTAATTTTTTTGTGTTGCAATTTCCCAATCTATAAAATGGAAATAACAGTGATACCTCAAAGGGTTGTTGTGAGGATTAAAAAAAAGTAATGCATACAAAGTGCCCAGAACAGTGACTGGCACATAATAAGAATTCAAACAGAAATCGCTATTTATAATTAATTGTATTTTACTATAATAATTATTTAAAATATTTAACATGTTTATCATCTGTCTCTTTCTCAGACTCAGAGGCCCTGGGTTTCTTCTCTCTGTCCTTAATTCTTCCATTTAAAGTTTTAAACGTGATTTCTCCGTATTAGTCAAGGAATATTTCTTTCTTAGTTGGATGTAGGAGCCCTGGTGGTGCAGTGATTAAGAGCTAGGCTGCTAACCAAAAGGTCAGCAGTTCAAATCCACCAGCCATTCCTTGGGAACCCTATGGGCAGTTCCACTCTGTCTGATAGGGTCACTATGAGTCAGAATTAACTATTATATTGGGGGTTTCCAAATCTTGCTATTCATTTCAGAAAACTTTTAGACAACACAGATTACCAGAACCCACCCACAGAGATTCTGATTCAGTAAGTCTGGAGTGAGGCTCAGGGAGCTGTACTTTTTAAAATTTCACCAAGTGTTTATGATATGCAACCAATTAGAAACCACTGGACTCTGGGTCACTATCAATGCTCTACTGGAGCCAGCTTGTACAGGCACATGAAAGCCAATTGTTAAATATTCATAAATTTTTCGAACTGGTTTGTAAACCATTGGTATATATGAGCCGTGGTGGGACTATTTACACCATGGAAATTGGCAAATGCTACAAATCTTTTATT
>NW_004443947.1:29520528-29521742 GCF_000243295.1 Trichechus manatus latirostris | reverse complement strand
ATCCTAATAGACTCCACACATATCCCTACGTTTTTAAGAAGAGCTAAGTATACATAATTCCTGGGTGGTGCAGATGGTTAAAGCACTAGCTGCTAACCGAAAGGTTGGAGGTTTGAGTCCACCCAGAGATGCCTCAGAAGAAAGGTCTGGCAATCTACTTCTGAAAAGTCAGCCATTGAAAACCCTGTGGAGCACAGTTCTACTCTGACACACATGGGGTTGCCATGAGTTGGAATCGATTCCATATTGTTGTTATTGTTAGGTGCCATTGAGTCGGTTGCGACTCATAGCAACCCTATGCACCACAGAACAAAACACTGCCCAGTCCTGCGCCATGCTCACAATCTTTGTTATGCTTGAGCCTGTTGTTGCAGCCACTGTGTCAATCCATCTCGTTGAAGATCTTCCTCTTTCTCGCTGACCCTGTACTTTACCAAGCATCATGTTCTTCTCCAGGGACTGATCCCTACTGACAACATGTCCAAAGTATGCTAGATGTAGTCTCACCATCCTTGCTTCCAAGGAACATTCTGGTTGTACTTCTTCCAAGACAGATTTGTTCATTCTTTTGGCAGTCCACGGTATATTCAATGTTCTTCGGCAACACCAGCGTTCGAAGGCATCAGTTCTTCTTTGCTCTTTCTTATTCATTGTCCAGCTTTCGCATGGATATGATGCGATTGAAAACACTGTAGCTTGGGTCAGGCGCACCTTAATCTTCAAGGTGACATCTTTGCTTTTCAACACTTTAAAGAGGTCTTTCGCAGCAGATTTGCCCAATGCAATATGTCGTTTGATTTCTTGACTGCCGTTTCCATGGGTGTTGATTGTGGATCCAAGAAACATGAAATCATCAACAACTTCAATCTTTTCTCTGTTTATCATGATGTTGCTTTTTGGTCCAGTTGTGAGGATTTTTTTTTCTTTATGTTGAGGTGTAATCCATACTGAAGGCTGTGGTCTTTGATCTTTATCAGTAAGTGCTTTAAGTCCTCTTCACTTTCAGCAAACAAGGTTGTGTCATCTGCACAATGCAGGCTGTTAATGAGTCTTCCTCCAATGCCCTGTTCCTCATATAGTCCAGTTTCTCACATTATTTTCTCCGCATGCAAGTTGAATAGGTATGGTGAAAGGATGCAACCCTGATGCACACCTTTCCTGACTTTAGACTACACAGTATCACCTTCTGTCCAAACTACTGCCTCTTGATCTAT
>NW_004443947.1:29476250-29518202 GCF_000243295.1 Trichechus manatus latirostris | reverse complement strand
TAATTATTCTAAGATTATTATATTGTGGCAGCAGCCACAGTCTGCAGCAGGGCAAACAGCTGAATCTTTACAAAACAGAGCACTTTGCTGAGCTCTTAAATGCATTATGTCATTTCAACATCCCAACAACCTCATTTTTAATATCTCAACTGTAAAGATGAGACACCTGAGGCATCAACAGAATAAATAACTTGCCTAGGGTCACACAGTTTAGTCAGTTCAAGCATTCAGAGGCCAGAATCCTAATGACCACATGGCACCCAAATTCAGCTTCTCAGAAGTCCTTACCCCTGAAGCTTCAACCGATTCCCAAAAGTGGACTCCCTCCCTTGAATTCTGATGTGTATTAGTTGGACCCATTTGATGGCAATTTCTACCTAAAATTCATTCATTCCGCAAATATTTATTAAGTGGCATGCCTTAAGCAAGGCATCATGCTAGCCCTGGGAAGGTAAAGTACTGACCTGGAGGAACTCAAAGACTAGTGGGAGGGTAACACAAATGATTCAAATGTCAAGTAAGAAATATTAAGATTCTGAGAGGGGCAGGATTGTGAATGGAGCATGCAGGAGAGCGTAACTAACCCAATCTTATAGTGTTTTAGAAGCCTTCCAAGAAGAAGTGTCACTGACACTATGACCTCAAAAACAGATAAGATTGTGGCAGGTGGAAGATGAGACTATTTCAGGCCCAGGTAAGAGGCATATGCACACCTAGAGAGTAGGGTTGAGTAGGGTTGCTTGCATAGTCCCTTCCATCCCCAATCCTACCCTCTAATACTGCAAACTCTTCTAGTCCCAATATGTCTCACCCATAGATAGTGATCTGGCAATAATGGGATGAGTTGGCTCCAGAGGCAAACAGACCTGAGTTGAAATTCTGACTTCCCAGTTCCTGGCTATTGGAACTTGGGAAAGGAATTAGCATCACCAAACCCATTACCACATCTGGAAATGGAGATTTGTAATAGTGCTACATTTTAGGGAGCCCTGGTTGTACAGTGGAAACCCTGGTGGCATAGTGATTAAGAGCTACAGCTGCTAACCAAAACGTTGGAAATTCGAATCACCACGTCCTCATTGGAAGCTCTGTGGGGCAGTTCTACTCTGTCCTATAGGATCACTATGAGTCGGAATTGACTCAACAGCAACTGTGCAGTAGTTAAGCGCTTGCTTGCTAATCAAAAGGTCGGTGGTTGGAACCCACTAGTCACTCCCCAGGAGAAAGATGTGGCAGTCTTCAATAAAGATTACAGCCTTTGGAAACCCTGTGGGGCAGTTCTACACTGTCCTACAGGGTCGCTATGAGTCGGAATTGACTCGATGGCACACAACAACAACAAGAGGAAACTAAGAACAGCAAGATACAACCGTGCTACAACTATTTGGCCTTTCTGACCTCTTAAGATAGAAAGCAAGTCAGAGAAAACACAGCAAGAACTCTGAATTTGGAGTCAGGAAATGTAAGTTCGAGTACTGGTTCTGCCGCTGACCCACCCTCACTGTGTGACTTGGGGCACAACATTCCCTGTACCCCAACCCAGGCATCCTCCTCTTGCCTGTGAGATAAGGGGGTGAGAGTAAATGTCCATGCTTCCTTCCACTCCTGGCATTCTGGCATCTATAATAAGCTAAAACAAGGATTTTGGTTTTTAATGCAAGATACACAATGAAATGCATAGAGCCAACTGATCTATAAATTCTGCTTAACTTTAAATGTGAATTAGATGCAAATACAGAATGCAGAATTAGAGTGAAAATCATTACCCCTCTGGAGATCAGAAAGTATAATGTGGCTCCTTTGCAGTGTGAAGAATGACTCTTGCACCAGCTGAAATAAGCATTGAAAAATGTAGGGAGAACTAGGCACTCCTCTAGCCTGGACTTTCTTCTTCTTTGGTAAGACATTTTTTTGTTTTCCTATTCTTGCACCCATGCTTAGGGAACAAATGTCACTAATGTTCTACTTGGGAGAATGGAGAAAGCACTTAAAGGAACATCAGTTCACCTAAGTATAGTCATAGTGATAACACTGTTTAGACATCGTATACAATCCCAATTACCTGAGTATTATGGCCTCTGGTCACCCAGAGATGGTGCCTACCCGTCCAGAGAAAGGAAACTTTATCCACTTCTTACACATGAAGTTGAGCTAAGAAAATGGAATTGATATTTACTGAGCATCACAATTTGTATTAGCACTTAGTGTGTGCTCTTTCTTTTAATTTTAGACTAAAAGTACCTTTCAGAATGTAGTGTTCAAACATGACTTTGTTTTCTGATTGCCATTTGTAAAATGGGGAAACTGAGTCTTTAAGGGATTAAGTAAGGTCTTACAGCCAGTAAATGGTAAAAGCCAAGACTGAGATATTCCATTACTCCAACCAAGTCACCTAACAGAAATCTTGGTTTCCAGTCTAGTTCTGCCTTTGTTTGGCTATGATGCCTTAAAAAAAAAAAAATCACTTGAGTTCTTGAATGTCAGTTTGCTCATCTGTTAAAAATCACAAAACTAACCAACCAACTTCCAGACCAAAACCAAACCCGTTGCCGTCGAGTCACTTCCAACAGATAGCGACCCTATAGGACAGAGTAGAACTGCCTCATAGGGTTTCCAAGGAGTGGCTGGTGGATTCAAACTGCCGACCGTTTGATTGGTAGCCATAGTCCTTAACCACTGCACCACCAGGGCTCCTAACCAACTTCACAGGACCACAATTAACTCATTGGGAATGATGCTCCCTGCAGTCATGCAACATGACTGCCCTGGACTTTAGGTGGTCCATGTCCAACCTGAAATCATATGTAAATTGTATTATATATTTACACATATTGTTTTAGAAAAAAGTTCAAAACTTTCCTGAGACTCTCAGTGGAGTCTGTATCCCCAAAATGCCTAAGAATCATCTGATTGCCGCACGATATCTTGTAGCTCAAGAATCTGAAAGACATTAATGTTCAGTACACAGAAGGAGCTAAAGGCAGAACTGACTCTCATCAGAGACCATGTGCTATCCAGAAAGAGATCAGGCAAGGATTCAGGGATTCTGGGTCCTGGCTTGCTCTGCCATGAGCCCACTACATGAATCTGGACACCCATCTGTGTCCCCATTGCCTTGTCATTCAAACAAAGATGCTAATCTTTGCCTGTCTTCCCCAAAGCAGTTATTATAGGAATCAAATGTGATAATACGGATGAAAGCATTCTGGAAAAACATAAAATACACTGCAAAAGTATGATATTAACTGTGAGGTATTAAAGTATCAACTCATTTCACTTGTTGTCAACTGAGAAAGAGGAAAATATGAAAACTCCATCAATAAAATTTAGAAAAACTGCTTCTCACTCTTTCAGCAAGGTCCTGCAGCTGATACTTATGCATAAATTTCCTTGACTTTATTGAGACTTGGTTGCAAATAGAGCTTGTAGAACTGAGATGAAATATAGCTACTCTAGGAACCGCTAAATAAAACGTTGTTTCTTCTCTAGGCTAAAGTGATCCCTTCTTATCTCCTTTATTTCATTAGTCAGCGATTCTCAAAGAATGGCCCTGGACCAACAGTATCAGCATCACCTGGGAATTTGTTAAAAATGCAAATTCTGGAGCCCCACCCCAAACCTAGTGATTCAGAAGCTCTGGGGCCAGAGCCCAGCAATCTGTGTTTTAACAAGCCTTCAGTAAATCTGATGCATGCTAAAGTTTGAGAACCTGGTGATTATCCCAGGACAGACCTCCTGGGCTACTACTTTGTACTCAAAAGAGAATGGTGGGGCCCCAATAACCCAGAAGAGCCTTAAGTAATATAGGTCCCTGAAGGGCTGGTGTCAGCAAAGCTCTTTTTGGTGAGTCATGTTGGTGTAGACCAGCATTAGCAAACATGGTAGTTGTGGCCCAAAAGATACTCAAACCAGCCCGCTATGTATAAGTTCCAGTGCTAGGTTTTACGTGGCTGAGAAAGATGACTCTGGCCCTGTCTCAATAAGTGCAGCTATCTCAAGATTGAAAAATTATAGATACCTCTCACTATTAGGAGCCCTAGTGGCACAGTGGTTAAAGCGTTTGGCTGCTAACAGAAAGGTTGGCAGTTCAAATCCATTAGCCGCTCCATGGGAGAAAGGTGTGGCAATCTGCTTCCACAAAGATTTACAGCCTTGGAAACCCTATGGGGCAGTTCTACTCTGTCCTATGGAGTTGCTATGAGTCAAAATCGACTTGACTGCAATGGGTTTGGTTTAGGTTTTGTCACTATTGGCAGCCCAAGAGTAAATGCAATTCAAAGTGGAATCATACATATATAGAAGTTAGCTCCATAGCAAACTTTCTTCTCTGAACCTCAAAGTTATGGATAACATAAGCCTAGTAAGAAATAAGAAAATAACTAATACTTATTAAGCCTTTATCATATTCCTAGACTTTTAAGTGCTTTTTATATGTTAATGTTGCTACTTTTACTTTTTAGAGTCATTTATTGTACCACGCTCTCTGCTGTTGTTGTTGCATGCCATGGAATCAATTCTAACTCATAGAAACCTCATGTGATAGATTAGAACTGTCCAATAGGATTTTCTAGGCTATAATCTCTACAGGAGCAGATCACCAGGTCTTTCTCCTGCAGAGTAGCTAGGTGGGTTTGAACCGCCAACATTTTGGTTAGCATCCGAGGGCTTAATCATTGTGCCACCAGGGCTCCTTATCCCTCTGCTAAGGCTCTGAAAATATAGTTGTGAACAAGCTAAAGTCCCTGCCTGAAATGAGATTACTCTCCAATGAGAGAAAATTAGAAGAAATGAACCAATTACTGTTCAAGTTGATAAGGGCTATGAAGAGCAAAAACCCATTGCCGTCGGGTCAACTCTGATTCATAGTGGCCCTATAGTACAGAGTAGAACTGCCCCAGAAGGTTTCCAAGGAGCAACTGGTAGATTCAAACTGCTAACATTGTGGTTAGCAGCCGAGCTCTTTAACCACTACGCCACCAGGGCTCCAGTGAAGAGCAAGTTCAAGGTGTTCTCAGAGGTGAGCACCTATATTCCATCTTATGTAAATAGAAGTTTCTCAGAGAAGGTGATGCTAAATTTAGACCTGAAAGATGAGTGCAACTCATCATTTTACAGCAGAGAAAATCAAGATTTAGGGTACAAGTCACACAGCAAGTGAGTGGTAGTGTTGGAATTTGAATTCAGGTCAGCCCAGTTCCAAAGCCCTTGCTTTTAACCATTAAGGCTAGGCCAGAAAATAGATTTTATATCAAGCTTGTCAATTCTGATGAATTGGTCATGGCTTTCAGGGATGCCGATGATGAGGACTCTGAAGCCTTGACTTGGCTCAAGCAGAAAGAATGACATGATCAATTAATGAGGGGAGTATGTGTGCCATGCATCTGCTGACCCTGCACAACAGAATACTGCCTCCAGGACTGAGCGCAGAGAAGGAGAGACCTGCACACCTGTTTGTTATCCAAGTAAAATGTCTCTGACTTCAAGGTACTTACAGCTAAACGGCATCAGTGGGTGCTTATTATGTTAGTAGGAGGTAGTAAGTGACAGCCTAGGATTTTACAGGCTGATAGAACATTCAGTGAGAAGGACTGAAGTTTTCTTTAAAAAGTGGAGACATTGCTTAAATATAGAAATGAAAAACAAGAACAGCTAATCTTATTAATTTACTATACTTCAAAATTCATAGGTCAGTTTGGCTTTTATCTTTCTCTCTGTTACTTCCATAAACACAGAAGGAGTTGATAAGGACAGAAAGTGCCATTGTTTGGAAGTAATGGGATTCACATATATTATGTCAGCTCCATCATGCCCAGGGGAAACTTAAAGTTAGAAATGTCACTCAGAAAGTCTGTATGCATTCAACATACCTACAGGCTCATCTGTGGAGCAGTTTGGAAGTCGATATCAATCACAGGGATGGAAAAGGTTGTTCTTAGAGACAAAGATGATGATAAGATAGTGTCAGTTAGATGCACGTATGGCATATAGTGCTAATAAGATGGCGGGTGAGCCCTTTGAAGCCAAAGACCATGCCTAATTGAATATTGTTGTTTCCACAGTATATTTGTTAAACCAGTGTGTGGATTGATATAATAACAATTGGTCCTAATAATTAAACCATCACCCTTCTGTCAGTTTGTCATACTGTGGTAGCTTGGTGTTGCTATGATTCTAGAAGTTATGCCACTGGTATTTCAAATACCAGCAGAGTCACCCATGGTGAACAGGTTTCAGCAGAGCTTCCAGACTGAGACAGACTAGGGAGAAAAGCCTGGTGATCTATTTCTGAAAATTAGCCCATGAAAACCCTGTGGATCACAACAAAATGTTGTCTGATATAGTGCTGGAAGATGAGCCCCCTAGGTTGGAAGGCATTCAAAATACACAGGCGCTTCAACAATGGGCTTGAGTATACCAAGAATTGTGAAGTTGACACAGGACTGGGCAACGTTTTGTTCTGTTTTATATGAGGTCACCATGAGTCGGAGCCAACTCAGAGGCAACTAACAATAATCAAAAGGAAACAAATACGTACCATCAAGTTAGTCAGTGCTTAGTAATGGCCTTTGGGGGAATTCTTTTTGGAAAAAGGACTCTTACTTCTCCTTAGCTCATTTGTGTGGTAGTAGTGATTCAGTGGTAGATTTCTTGCCTTCCATGATGGAGACCTGGTTTCATTTCCTGGCCAATGCACCTCATGCGCAGCCACCACTCATCTATCAGTAGAGGTTCACATGTTCCTATAATGCTGAACAGATTGCAGTAGAGCTTCAAGACAAGATGGACTAGGAAGAAAGGCCTGGAGATCTACTTCAGAAAATCAACCAAAGTAAACCCTATGGATCACACCTATCCACTCCGCATGTAATCAGGACCATTGTTGTGCACGAGGTCCCCATGCCTCAGGGGCCAACTCAAGGGCAGCTAAGAACAACAGCTCACCTTCATATTTAACAGTTATCAGCCCTTTTTAACTTCAGACATTAACAATTTTTTTTTTTTAAAGGTTCATTTATTGGGCATAGAGATGAAAGAGATGATGGCTTCTCTCAAAGTCCCAAGATCAGAGCTATTTGCTGTCTGGACATTTCTCCCCAGGAAGGTTGGGCTGTGAATAGTCATCTCTCACTTACCAATGACTTGGCAAGCATGCACATTTTCAGAGGCTCATTTTGTGGGTGTTCCCTTCTGAACAAGCAGGACTTGAGGATGTGGGCCTCAGCAGTCGCCCTCCCTAGATGAGCCCCCTTATCATCCTCTCACATGCCACCCTCTGCAGGCGGAGAGTGGAACTTCTCCCTGGTCTTCCTCCCCTGAGGCATTTGCGTAGGAGAAACAGTGGGGAGCTTATCACCTTTAGATTTATTTACCTTATCTCACTTTGGAAGACAAGATTTCACAGTGCCAGGAATCAAAACATCTCTCTGGTCTAGTCACGCTGACCAGTGCTGAATTATCTCTGACACATTGTACATTTTAAACATTATCTGAAACCTCAACATGGGGAGAAAACACGACAGGAGTCTGTGGAGAAGAGTCTCTGAGATGCTGATAAGGATTTTACCTTTTCTCACCCCTACTAGGTTTATCTAACACATGGAGAACTGTAAGAATGGCCCCTATGTGAAGGGAACATGAATTTCATTACCTTCTACGTACAAATGCCAACATGAAGATGTTCCCGAGCCCCAAGTTTGAGGACTCCAGCTTATGTAGATTCCATGTAAAATGGAAGGAAGAAGAGAACCATTGAAAGGTTTGCTTTTAATACATTTAGTGTACCCGGGACTCAGTAGCTTCCCCTTTGCAGGCTTCCTGATCCATTCATGCAACAGAGAAACACCAAGTCAGTTCAACAAAGCTGCCTTATTGGCTGGGCAATTTAGTCATGTCCTTTACCCCTGATAGTTTTCTGGATATCTGTTTCTAATACATCTCCATTCCCTGAGCAATACTGGTGCTGAAGCATATTGTTGTTAGTTGCTACGGAGTCAGATTTGATGGATGGTGACCTTATATACAATAGGACAAAGTGTTGCCCAGTCCTGCATCATCTTCATCATCACTGGCATGTTGGAGTCCATTGTTGCAGCCATTGTGCCAATCCATCTTGTCACTAGCCTTCTACCTCACCAAACATGATGTCCTGCTCCAGCAACTGATCCCTAAGCTGAAGCTTAACCACGTGCTAGCCTTTGTCCAGCCTGTTCTCTTTACTTAGGGTACAGGGGCTACTTTCTCTTCTATTGCATGAAGAGAGACATGCAGCCTGGTGCTTTGGGAGGAGTCCAGGGATGCTGGTCACTAGGAGATCCAGTTTCTACACTTCGTTCTGCCACTAGCACATTGTATGACTTTGAACAAGTGTCTTTCCATCTCCGGCTCCCAGCAGCCTTATCTGCACAGCATCAGTTTAGGACTGGCTGATCTCTAAGAGGCCTGTCCAGTCTTAACATTCTAGAAGAGGAAAGTGCACACTTAGGGCAGAGCGCTTGTCCAGTGCTTCCTGAGTAAGGGCTCCCTGATGGGCCAGGGTTTGGGTCTCTTCCCACAGTTGCAGGGATTTCAACCCAAGGTCTCACTCCATCTCATCCCTCCAGCTATGCTACTTCTTGGCTATGGTGTCTCAGTGAGGCGAAGGACAACTCCAGTGTCTTTTCCTTGTGTTCTGTGCTATTGAAACTCACCCCAGAATGCCAGAGCAAATATCAGCAGTGTTTGAAAGAAAGGACTTGTCTGCATAAAGAAATAGATTCTTCTTAGCAATGAAGTGTTTCCATTGTCTTCTCAACACCAGGCAAAGCCATGTCTTCAGCCAGTGTCCAGTTACCATAGGGGCTGGCAGGACAGCTGAAGGGGTGCAAAATGGTTAAATCGAAGAAAGGGGCAGTAGCTCAAGGGACAGTGGGAGACACAGTGGACTAGAGGGCAGTGGTGGTTCAGTGGTAGAATTCTCCGACACCCAGGTTTGATTTCCAGCTTATGCACTTCATGTGCAGCCGCTAGCCATCTGTCAGTGGAGGCTTGCATGTTGCTATGATGTTGAACAGGTTTTAGTGGAGCTTCCAGGCTAAGACAGACTAGGAAGGAAGGCCTGGTGATCTACTTCCAAAAATCAACCAGTGATAACCTTACGGAGCACAAGGGAGTATTGTCTAATCAGTAACTGATCATGGGGATGATGCAGGATCAAGCCAATGTTTATTTCATCGTGCATGGAGGTCACCATGAGACAGGGGCTGACTTGACAGCAGCTAACGACAACAACACTTGACTGGGGTCATAAGTTACGGGTTTGAGCCCCACCTTTGCTGATTTTTAGCCAATTGACACTGGAAATGTAATTTCACCTCTACAGATCTCAGTTTTCTGTAAAATGGTACAATTGATAAAGATGCTGTCTACAGCACTTTCAATTCTGATAGCCTAAAAATGTAAACGCGTGAGTTATTTTTAAGCAGAAACTTAACTATAGCTATTCTTAGGCTCCCAACTAGAAACTTGATGTGATTCTGCATTTCTGACTAATTGCAGAGATAAAATTTTCAGCTGTCAGCAAGTTACTCTTATCTTCCTACTGGCTATATGGTGTTGTTTAGAAAAGAACATCAACACAGCCACAGTAGTAACTGCAGCAACAGAATAACCAAAAGTCAAACCCATTGTCGTCAATCGATTCCAACTCATAGTGACCTTATAGGACAGAGTAGAACTGTTCCACAGGGTTGCCAAGGAGCAGATGGTGGATTTGAAGTGCCGACCTTTTGGCTAGCAGCCAAGTTCTTAACCACTGCACTAGCAATAGAATAGCAGGCATTTATCAAGCCAGGCACTGTACTAAGAACACATTTTAAATGCATTTAATTCTCAGAGCAGCCATATAAGATGAGGAATATTATTATTTCTATCACTCAAAGGAGGAAACAAAGCTTTCAGAGTTACTAATTAACTTACCCAAGGGGCAGAGGGGGGATTTGAATCCAGTTGTCTGACATGACACCTGTGCTCTTAACCACTCAGGTGTCCCGCCAGGAGTGAGCACAAGCAGGTGAACCTACATGTTCCAAGAGGCGCTTCAGTGCCCTCACTTGAAAAATAATCTCTATAAAGATTTTTTTTTTTTCCATAGGAATCAGAGCCTTTCTTCCCCGGCAGAAGTAAGTCAATAATTCCAGAGCAAGAGGACGGGACAAGCGGTCATTTCCCTAAAGTAAACTCGGACTTGAGGCAAAAGTGGACAGATAGGTCTCCACTGGAGAAAAGAAGACGAAGGGGAGAGAGTGGCACAGGAAAAAGGGGCAACCCTCCCCCCCAAGTCACATGAGAGCAGAATTCCCTGCTCTCTGCCTGTCATTGCCCTATTAATAACCCTGACCATGGGAAGGTGCGAAGAAAAGTACACCAGAGGGGTGTCATAGTCGGTAGGTTAGACAGAATGGAGAATCAGCTGCGTGTATCAGCCTCACTTAGAAAGCATCTGGGCTGAATACACACAAAGATTCCTAAGACCCAGCCCCTGTTCTTAAGGGAAGAATAAGACAGGAGACCAACCCAAGAACAGCTAGCATTAACGCAAGACGCTGAGTGCCATAATGAAAGTCTAAACAACTTGCTTTGGGTATAGAGTGGAGGGAGGCTCAGACACAATTAACTCTAAAAGGAGGCAGAAAGTGCTAAGTGTGCTAATAGAAGTACAAGCTAAGAGCTATGGGAGCCCAGTGAGGGATGGATGAATTCTGATGGGGCTCTCATAGAAGAGGTAGCGTTCCAGTGGGACTTGGAAGGACCAGGATGAATGGCGAAGGGCAGTGATGAAATTTTCCTCATTATCTCTGCAGGGGCGGGTGCAAAGAGGGAAGTTAGTTTGCCTGTGTTTGCTTCTCTGAAGGCAGAATGGCTACAAGCATGGAGTTGAGGTTGAGGCTGACCTGATTTTTCATCCCAGATCTGCCATTCCTGTATAATCTTGAAAAGTCACATCATTTCCCTTAAGCCTTGGCTTCGTTATCTGTAAATGGCAAGCCTAGTATGTACTTCCTGGAATTGTTGTGGAGAATAAATAAATTAATGCATATGCTTAGTAATGCAAGTGTTTAGTAAGTGCTCAATAAACGATAGCTTTCGTTACCTAAGTACTATTATTATTACTACAATAAACCTTAATCAGCTCCTCTGGATGACATCAGAGGCTACCCACCTATGGCTGGATATTAAAAGGAAAGAAAAAAAAAAGAAGCTGCCATCAAGTTGACTCCGACTCATGGCAACTCCATGTGTGTCAGAGTAGAACTGTGCTCCACAGGGTTTTCAGTGGTTGATTTTTCAGAAGATCACCAGACTGTTCTTCCAAGGAGCCTATGGGTGGACTTGAATCACCAAACTTTTGGTTAGCAGCAAGCATGTTAAGCATTTGTGCCACCACCAAATTCCTGTTTTTGTTTACTCTTCATGCGGTAAAGTTCTACACTGGAGGGTCCCCTCTTTATGCTATTTTCAGATCCAGTAGCAAATGCACAAGAGCCATGACCACTGTCAGCTTGTCCATCAAAATTCTGCCCTGTCCACAGCCCGGCTTTACTCCATTTTCTCTCCATCACTGTGCTGCTGAGAATCATCACGGAAGGTTGAAACTGCAGGAAACTGCAGCCAAAGCTTTGTTTTACCAGTGAGGACTCTGAGGCCGAGAGACAAGAGGGGAGTTGGCAAGTTGATACTGAGAGGCAGGCAGAGGTGGGCCTGTGGATTAGACCCCAGGTGTGTGGACTCATAGGCCAGTGCATGCTAGATGGCTTTGCATGACCTTTCTGCCTTTGCTCCACACACCTGGGCTGTGCTGAGGTCAAAGATGCATTTCTTTCCCTCCCTCTCCCCTTCCCTTCACCTCCCCTCCCCTCCAGCTCACCTTCCCTTCCCCTCCCTGCCTGCTCTAGGTAAAGCTGGAAGCAGATAGCCCCACTAGAGGCCCATGTTCTCCATGTATTTCCTGCTTCCACAAGGTATCCTGGGGATGGTTTTCACAGCACTGTGTACTGACATGGTCTCTTTGCCGTTTGAAGCCCAGTTGACAGCCAGTGAAGTGAAAAGAATAGAAACACATTAAACTGTCTCAGCATTGAAGAAGGTGAGAAGAAGCCAGGTGGAAAACTGATGACTGACGCTGTAGAGAGTCAAGAAAAAGGAGGAGGCTTTAAGGTTTCCTTCTCCTACTGCCCCAGGACCAGGGATATAAATACTATTAGCGTCAGATGACAACTCTGGTTGGTGGTGGCTGGGTTGAGAAGGAGTCTGAAGCTGCAGCTGCACTCCATGGGAAAGAATGCTAGGAGATAGTGGCAATGCCTGGCGTGGAGAATGGGAGGACAACAAAGGCAGTGTGTGTGTGTGCCATGTATTAGGCATTTCTGCCTTGGACTTTTGAAACCATGCTTGTCCTTCAAGACCCTTAGAAGTCTATCTGGTTGTCATGATTGAATTATGTCCCCCTAAAATATGTGTCAGCTAGGTCAGACCTTGATTCCCAGTATTTTGTAGTTGTCTTCCATTTTGTGATTGTAATTTTATGTTAAAGAGGATTAGGGTGGGATTGTTACACCCTTACTAAGGTCACATCCCTGATCCAATGCAAAGGGAGTTTCCCTGGAGTGTGGCCTGCACCACCTTTTATCTTAGAAGAGATAAAAGGAAAGGGAAGCAAGCAAGGAGTGGGGCTCTTATACCACCAAGAAAGCAGTGCTGCGCGTCCTTTGGACCTGGGCTTCCTGCACAGGGAATCTCCTAGTCCAGGGGAAGATTGATGAAAAGGACCTTCCTCCAGAGCCAACAGAGAGAGCCTTCCCCTGGAGCTGATGCCCTAAATTTGGACTTGTAGCCTACTAGACTGTGAGAGAATAACTTTCTCTTTGTTAAAGCCATCCACTTGTGGTATTTCTGTTATAGCAGCACTAGATGACCAAGACACCTGTCCGCCGTCATGAGAAGGAATTGCCCTTTCTTCTGAATGTATAGAACATGCTGCACTTCAACTATAGAATTTATTTCATTTTCTCTTATACTGTTTTTATTAGTAGATCATGAGTCTGTCTCCTTAAAGGCAGAGGCCTTGGTTTTTGTTTTCTTCATAGTGTATCACGTATGAAATGCTGAATAAATAAATTAATTATCCAGTGAATGTCATGGTGTTAGATATGTTGAGAGGTAATTCAGCATAGTGCTGAGAACTCATGTTGTGGAATCAGACGCACATAGGTTTTGAATTCTGATTTTGCCATTACTCGTTCTGTGATCTTTACCTATCTGTGGTTCAGGCCCTTTTTTGTAAAATGGTGATAATGATAGTGCTTTACCTTCTAGGGTTATTGTGCTTCTTGTTGTTCATTGCCTTCAAGTTCATTCTGACTCATGGCGACCCCAAGTGTGCAGAGTAGAATTGCTCCATAGGGTTTTCAAGGCTATAACCTTTCAGAAGCAGATCACCAGGCCTATCTTCCGAGGCACCTCTGGGTGGGTTCAAACTGGCAACCTTTTGGCTAGCAGTCGAGTGCTTAACCATTTGTGCCATCCAGGGATTCCTCTAGGGTTGTTACAGGGATTGAAAGAGTCAATGAATGTAAAATATGTAGCCTAGTTCCTAGCATAAAGGATGAAATATATATTAGCAGCTCTTAGTAATATTAGAAATTATCATCAGCATCATAATTTGTTGTCATTGTTGTTATGCTGGTAACCAGGATCCCCAAATCCCCAATCAGTCTCTAATTAATTTCTTAGATACGTGAAAGAGATATGCAAAGAAATATATTATTTTAAAACACACACACAATGTTTATTATTATGTGGCTGCTGCCCAAACCACGCTGTGGGCTTCTGTGAGTTGGAGGACCCATGAGGGCTTCTTTCCGTGAGGCCCACACCTAATCTTGGCTTTTGAGATCTCAGCACTATGGGGACCAGAGAAAGCTAACCCAAGGCAATGAGGGAAAAGAAAAAAGAAGAAGTTTTGCATGTCCCGTAGTGTATCACACATGACATGTTGAATGATGTGATATGTCATCTGCTATGTTGAAGCAATATGGGGGACTTCTATTCTGTCATACGTGGTCACTGTGAGTTGGAATCAGCTCCACGACACCAAAAACCACAACAATAATGTTGAAGCAAAGGAGGTCCAAGCTTTCCATCTCAGATCTTCAGAGTGGAGGCCCCTCCTACCCATTCTTGAAGCAGCCCCACACCTGCCACAGTGCCCAAAGAGATACCACAGCTCTGCACCACGACTCATAACTGGCCTTGCCTCCTCCCTTCCCCCTCTAGGAGGAGGCACTGAGGGTTTATTCTAGAACCAACAGATGGCCCCAGGTGGGAGGGTAGGTGGTGGCATGGCAGTGTTGGTTGTTGTTTGGTATGTGTGAGGGTCTGGGCACCTGCTTAATTGTGTTTACTTACTAATATGTAGTGAACAATTTCACATGAGTTTCACCACATCTTTGATGTGAAAACAGCTAAAATTGTTCACTACAGATTAGTAAGTGTGTACAAGTAAGTCCGTGTTTACCTTGCTTATTGGGTAAGCCACCCCTGCGTTTGGGAGAAAGGCAATAATGTAAGACTTTTAAGTGTATGTGGAACCTATGAAGGAAATCAGAGCTTGAAATATAGTAATATATTCAGTTAGTAATCATGGAATTTGGATCTGGAAATAACCATGCCTGCATAGCCCATGCCTGTCTTCTTACGGATGAGAAAACAAAAGCTCATCACTTAAGGAGGGAAAACAGTCACCTCCCTTGTTTATTCATTTACTTGGCATTGATGGTGCCTCTCCATGCCAACGACAGTGCTATGCTCTGGGTAGGCATGCTGGGAAAAAGGAAAAGAGGCCCTACTCTTAAAAACTTACAGCCTAAAAGGGGGAACAGACAACCAAAAAGCCAACAAATAGTTAGATGCAGTGGAGTCTCTCATAACCAACTTACATTCAAACAACTGTCAGGAATAATTTGCATTCCTCCTTCCCTCTGTGAAACATTCCCACTGACACCCATGGTCAAAGCTAAGATGAAAGCTCCTGGCCAACCCATATATTTCTGATCAACCTATATATTTCTGCTCCCATCAATTTTGTGGGAGGCATGCAAGGAATCAATTGCATTTGTTTGCAAACCTACTTATACCTCTGTGTTTTGCCTTTTGGCACTGTAACTAAAAATTATGTAAACTAAAGAAATGTGAGTGCAAAAAAAAGTTGTTTTATTTCTTGGAAAACTAAATCAAATACTTTTGAAAGGCTCAAAGATGCATCACTCAAAATGTTGTAATATTAGGTGTGGGTGAGACAACTATAAAAGTTGCGAGAAAAAAAATCTAGAAAATTCTGGAGTCATATTTATTTTGTAAGTGTCTTTAAGTTTTCACTACATCAAAAGATTGATAAATATACGTGCACTTAGGTGTTTTAAGCTAAAATAAAATACCTACTATGAGTCATTTTTTATGATTCTTCATTTTTTCACCATCTTTTAAAAATAATGTAATTGCCAGTCCCAGTTGCATCAGATACAAGAAATTCTGCTATAATTAGGACTTGAGTAAAGTGCTGTGAAGGAAACAAACTGGGTGCTGTGACAGAGAACAGCAGGGTGGCCTCCTTAGATGATTCTTGAAGGGTGGGAAACAGAGTTCTAGGTAGAAGAAACAGCGTGTGAGAAGCCTTGTACGTTGGAGGGGCTGAAGAAGAGGATGAGGGGAAAGGGAGATGATGAAGTTGTCCTGTTTGGCAGGGCTCAGACAATGCAGACCCTTAGAGGCCATGAAAAATTTACACTTTATTCAAAGCATTGTGGGAAACCTTTGAGGGGCTTAAGAGGAGAGGGTTATGGGAGAATCCAAAGATCATTCTGGCTGCTACGTGAAGAATGGATGAGGGTAGGAAACAGATGATGGGAAGTGGGTCCCAGAAGACAATAAGTATGTGTGATAAGCAATGATGGAGAGCTAGGCCAGGGTGGTGGTGGGTATGGCAAGGGAGAGGAGTAGATGAATCTGTGACATCTTTACAAGGACTTTTATCCTTGTTTGCTTCAGTCAATCAACCAACATGACCAAATTCACAATAAATTTCTGAAAGAAATTTATGATCTGATAGGGAAAAGACCCTACCAGAAGTTAGGTATTTATTGACTGTTCTACTCAGAGCAAGCCAGTTAACCCTTGGAAAACCCCAAACCAAACCAAACCCATTGCCACTGAATCGATTCCAACTCATAGCAACCCTATAGAACTGAGTAGAACTGCCTCATAGGGTTTCTGAGGAGCAACTGGTAGATTTGAAATGCCAACCTTTTGGTTAGCAGCCGAGCTCTTAACCACAGCGCCACCAGGGCTCCAACCCTTAGAAGCTCATCTGGAAAAGGGAATAATAATATCTTATCCAGCCCACCTCAGATTTGGGTTGTGCAGTATCAGAGATGGCTTACATGTATACTACACTTTATAGTGACTTTGTTGCTGTTGTTAGCTGTCGGCTATCGGCACCTGACTTATGGGGGCCCCATGCACAACAGGACAAAATGCTGCCTGGTCCTGTACCATCCCCACGATGGGTTGAGGTGTTGGACCATTGTGATTGATAGAGTTTTCATCAGCTAATTTTCAGAAGTAGATCACGGGGTCTTTCTTCCCGGTCTGTTTTAGTCTGGAGGCTCTGCTGAAACCTGTTCAGCATCACACAAGCCTCCACTGATGGACAGGTGGTGGCTGCACATGAGGTGCATTGGCCGGAACTAAACCTAGGTCTCCCACATGAAAGATAAGAATTCTGCCACAGAACCACCACTGCCCCCCTATAGGGAATTTAAAACTTGTATAATCTTATGTCCTCATTTGGTCTTCAGAATAGGGAGGGCAGGTAATATCACCCTCATTTCACAGGTGAGCAAACCAAAACTTACTCAACAAACTGTTATTGAGCATATCCTATGTGCTAGCGGCGAGACTAGGCTCTGAGACTTTAAAAACAAATTAGATCCAGATCTGCCCTAAACAAGCTTACAGTCTGATGAAGAAGACGGACATGAAAAATGCTAAATCATAGAATATAATAAAGAGATATTTAGAGAAAGTGTGTTAGAAATTTAGAGAAGGGAGTGATTCATTTTTCCTGGAAGGGTTGGAAGACTTCCTATAGGAGGCAACATCTGACTGGGGTCTTGAAGGATATGTAGGAGCTTTCCAGGGTGGAGGGACATTTGTGAGGATCATGTGTAAAAGCATGGCGACCTGGAAAGAAATGTTTTTCTACCTGCAACAAAGTGGTTGAGGTCTTGGGTGTCTAGTAGCATGTTAGGAAATGAGGCTGAAGAGGTGGATTGGGGCCAATGAGGTTCTACCACATGGAGCTCTGTGGGTGCGTTATCCAGGTGCAGGAAAACTAATATATTCACTTCATTTTCATGCTCTCGCCACTTCCATATTGTATATGTGCCTCTGCCTTCTACTGCCTCCTTCCTTGCTTACTGTTTTCCCTAGAATTAATTTGAATCTCGGCCTTTTTTCCCCCATACCCTCCTGGAACTCTAAATTTTAGCAGGGACACACAAAGAGAACACCCCAGGATATTGAGAAGTGCTTTTATTCTCAGAATTTCTTCCAGAATTTAAGAAGCCTATATTGTTTCCTTCCAAGTTCTGAGAAATTTTGAGAAGTGATTCAAATGTTGGAACAAAAGGAACTAAAACCAGGTGGCAGGGAGTATTTCTGTAGAGAAGGTAGCTTCTCATTAGCTATAGAGCCTCTGATGGTGGAAATTCTTCAGGAGACCTGAGTTCCAGGCCCTAGTTTGGGACACCATGTGCTCTCTGTCTCCGTGCCTTAATTCCCCCAACTACAAAACGGTAAATGAGAAATTGTGGACTGTTACTGGTGGGAAACTGTTAGAGTTCATTGAATCTCCCTCCTTTTACAAATGAGGCAATGAACCCAAGAGGGGACGTGACTTGCCTAAGGTCCTCTAGAGAATCAGCAGCTTGTCCATTCATTCATTCATTCCATTCAGCAACTATGTATTGGTGCCCTCTATGTGCCAAGTGCTGTACTAGATGCCAGGAAGACGGGGCAAATAAAACAGACATGGTCCCTGCCCTAGTGGAGGAGATGAAATTATACAAATAACCAAAAAATTAAATGGGATAATTAAAGATGGAGATAAGCTATGATGGAAATAAGCAAGGTACTGCAATAGAGAATAAAACAGCAGGATGCATGTTTTAGAGAAGGCCTTTCTGAAGAGAGAGCATTTAAGCTGAGCGTTTAAGAGAGAGCACGTAAGCATTTAAAGAGAGTGGAAGCACTTTCTAGGGGGAGAACAGTACATGCAAAAGCCCCGAGACAAGACAGTTTGGAGTGCTCTGAAAGATTGGGATAAAAAAGACCAACATAAAGCGAGGCAGAGGGGCATGGCATGGAAGCAATGCTGTTGGAAAGATAGACAGGGGGCCAGGAGCTTGCAGCCTTAGATTTCAAAGTGCTTTAGTAGTAGACTCTCAACTGTTCTTTACATCCTGGTTGAAAGGAGAAAGCGAATACATGTTCACAGTGGCATCACTAGGGTTGGTATCACCCAGTGTGGAAACTCATGGTGTCACCTCCTCCATGGACCTCCTCCTATGCCAGACCATACGGAATTCTTAGTAACATTTTTTTGTACTAAACTAGTATTACTCATAAATCATAATTCCTGTATATCACTCCTTCTTTTCCTTTAGTTACTACTTCATTCTCAAAAAAGTTATCAATATAGGTTCACAAATACTGATTACCACAATATTGTAGCTAAAACACCAGAAAATTTGACAAAATCAGCAACTATAAAAACAGCAGCAATGAAAGCAACAGTGCATGCCTGTAGCTCATACAGAGGAAACCATGTGATTCTAAGCATCATTGTCATTGAGTAATAATGACAGCTCTGACTGGAGCACATTAGAAGGTTCAAAAAGTAAATTAGCATAGAGTTTTAGCCTTGTAGGTATACTGATACACGTAAGCTGGGCTTATGAAAAATGTCTTGGTTGTTATAACTAACTACAGGGATATTTTTATGCAAATTAATAAATTACTGTTGGAACACTACACAAAAATTTTCTAGACAGTCATTTTGGTGTCACTCCCTCTGATAGTGTGACCCAGTGTGGCCCGCACCTCCCACACTCCCTTAGTGACATCACTGCATGTTCATAGCAAGGGTTTGTTGGTAGTTACCTGTTTTAAGCGCTACAGTCTTAGCAAGGAGTCCCTGGGTAGGGCAAACAGTTAACTTGCTAGGTTGCTAACTGAAAGGTTGTAGGTTTGAGTCCACCCAGAGGCATCTGCTGAGGAGGTGAAAGGACCAAAATAAAGAAGGAAATAAGGCTATAGAAAAAAGTCCTGGTGATTTACTTCCAAAAAATCAGCCATTGAAAACCCTATGGAGCACAGTTCTACTCTAACACACGTGAGGTGGTCATGAGTTGAAACTGTGAGGTTTTTTTTTTTTTCTCAACGTGCTTTGCTGAGATGGTGGAGTAAAAGGGTAAAAAGAAAAATGATTCAACTTTTCTTCTGCATCCTCCCCTGAACTTGATTCATTTTCAGCTCTGGAGATCAGCAGAGGGCAGAGGGCAGGAGTGAATTCAGATATCAGATGAGGTGGGATTTGGTTTCTGGTAGTGTTATTTGGATTTTGAGACCTGGAACCCATTGTCTTCTGTAGCCTTATTTCCTGCTTTATTTTGGGCCTTTCATCTCCTCAGCAGGCACACCGTAGCTGGAAGATGTGTCTCGCTAACTTAGGGCACCCTCGGGCTGTCATTTGAGGATCTTAATAAAGCTTAGCCTTGATTGACAGGTGCCAATCAAGTTTATGGGTGTGCATTGCCCTGTAGGCTTGCCTTTTGGCTTAGGAAAACCGTTTGCATGTATGATTTTCATAGAAAAAGAATAACAAGTAAGAAATGAAAGATATTTTTTTCTCCCACTCATCCAGGGAACAGGAATCGAGATAGCCGAAGGAAGAGTCTGGCTTCATTTCACGAATGATTTACCTGGTGGTCCTGGCAGAGGTGGTCCATCCATGAACCAGCAGAAGTTGTTCTGTGAGGGAGGGAGTGCCTGAACCACATGGAGGGGAAGCTATGAGGCTGATCTCTCCCATACCCCTCCCCTTTGGCTTGTGTCTTTGCTTTTATTCCTTCTTCTCTGACTGGTTAGTGTGCTAATTCACAAGGGATGTACAGAAGGCAGAGCCAGGTATATTTAGATCCCACCTGGACTCTTCTGTGACACCCCCTCCCCAGTACAAGCCTGAGTACCCAATGCTTTCCCACACTGAGCACTCACCCCAACCCTGGACTGCAGCCTGAGCCTCAGCCCTCAAACCCAACGCTGAATGAGCCCTGACTCCAGCCACAAATCAAAGTCCTGACCTTTGACCCAAACAGAGCCCCTCACCCCACCTCCAGACTGAGCCCCTGATCCAACACTCCTGACAGAGTCCTTACATGTGGTTGAGTCCTGGCCCCAAAGGATCCGGCCACAATGCTGTGAGGACCCTGGGACACGCCCACTTTTTTAAAGAAACCTCTGAATGCACCTGCTGTCTCAAGGCTAGAGTGTCCCTTGCCATCTCATCAGAGTGGCCTGTAGCCACTAGCCTCCACTAGTCCAAGTCAGCCAGTGCTTAGGACAGGAAGTCTGGAATTCAGAACTGCCCCCATCTACTACCATATTACTGTTCTTGAGTCAGACACGTTGGACTGCCTCTGTGAGCTCTGCAGCCCCACTGGCTTTAGTATAGAAGCCAGGAAGCAGTCTTCAGTCAAACTGGGACATCAACCATTGACTGTGGCTCTCTCAGGGTTCCTTTCCCCTGCACTCCCCACAGTGTGAATTACCAGAGTCACCACAAAAGAACCACAAGATATGGAACAGGAAGACGTGAGCTCCAGGCCCATTTCCATTATTCCCCAGCTGCATGACCCTTGCAGAGTTGTTCATTTGTACATGGGCTTAGCAGCCATCAACCCTGCCCTCCCTCCCTTCTGGGTATTCACATGGAGAAGATAGATGTGTGAGATTTGAACATTGTATAGTACATTATGAGTTATTATTACCTCTCTGAAAAGGTCAGCATTTCATCCATCTTACAATCCAGTAGCAGCATAGTGTAGAATAGGAGTTGGCAAACAACAGCCCATGGACCAAATCTAGCCCAATATATGTTCTTGAAAATAAAGTTTTTACTGAAACACAGTCACACTCATTCATTTCCATATCATCTATGGTTGTTTACAAACTACAATAGCAGAGTCAAGTAGTTGCAACGGAGACTGTACGGCCCACAAAGCCCAACATGTTTACTACTTGGCCCTTTACAGAGAAAGCTTGCTGATGACGGGCATAAAGGATCCGAGTACCCCCTCTGAAGTCGGAATGCCTGTGTTTGGATTCTGAATCTGCTACTTAATTTCTATGTGACCTTGGGCAAGTTAATTAACTTCCGATTTCTCTAGAATGGGGATATTAATTATACTGTACCCCATAGTTTTAAATGAGTACTAAATGAGTAATTCATGTAAAGCACTTAGCATAATACCTACACATAGTAAGTACTTAGTGTTGGCTGTTATTATAATCCAGGGATGAAAGCTCTGATTTGTGCTAATGGACTTTCAGGGGGACAGGATAGCATGGTTAAGAGCACAGGCCTTGGAATGGACAGAGCTGGATTTATATTCCAGCTCTGCTACTTACTATCTGAAGCACTTTTAGAAGATTAATTAATTTCCCTGAACTTCAGTTTCCTCATGCATGAAATAGAAAAAAGAAAAAAATTTCATAAGGTTTTTGTAAGGAGTAAATGATAAAAATACATGTGAAGTGCCTAGAACAGGATTTGGCACATCACTCAGTAGGTGATATAACTATAATAATAAAGAAACAAGAAGAAGATTTTTCCCAAGTGGTTCCTAGTCACTTAGAACAGAGAAGTGGTAGGAAGTCCCCAGTACACCAACATTATGCCAAGTAGGTGGCTCTACCTGCAGTTAGCAATACCCTCGGCACTAGGCTTTGCATATACCAAGGCCACGTAAATTAAATAGACTTTAAAGTGGGGTTAATCAGAAATCTGTGTAGGCCAATAGGACCTCAAGACTAGGTGCCTTTCAGGCCAACAATTGGTGCCTTATGATTCTATGACTGTTCTTGGGCTAAGTACTAGGTCAAGGAAGACAGTACACATATATACATTGTATTGCTGTTGTTGATACTGTTAGGCGCCATCAAGTCGGCTCCAACTCGTAGAGATCCTGTGTACAACAGAATGAAACACTGCCTGGTCATGCGCCATTCTTACAATCGCAGTTATGTTTGAGCCCATTGTTGCAGCCACTGTGTCAGTTAATGCTGAGCCCATTGTTGCAGCCACTGTGTCAATTCATGTTGTTGAGAGTCTTCCTCTTTTTTGCTGATCCTCTACTTTACCAAGCATGATGTCTTTCTCCAGGGACTGGTCCCTGCTGATATGTGTATTATATGAAAAAAATCTCTGAAAGATTCTCTTCCCATAATGACACATGGGTACATAATGATGTTAAGCA
Organism: Trichechus manatus latirostris; assembly: GCF_000243295.1. NCBI lineage: Eukaryota > Metazoa > Chordata > Mammalia > Sirenia > Trichechidae > Trichechus > Trichechus manatus. The sequence continues at coordinate 29,495,571 of NW_004443947.1, read as the reverse complement.
GTTTTCCACACAGGGTAAAAACGCTCTCATTTGAACCCATTGGACATCCCAAGGGTTGAGGTAATATAATGGGATGTAAAGCTCTTGCCTGGGGAGCACTGGCTGGGGTGACTGGGTGTTGTGGGAGAAATACATTAAGTTTGGTTGGGTTTCTGGTGCCAGCCCAAGAGCATAGCTCTCATTCTCTGATGACCTACGATAACAGAAAGTGACAGAGTTCAGTGGGCTGAAGCACAGTGGGGTATTGTATACCCCCAGGCTCATGGATGCTAGGTGGTCAACCCTAATTCAAAAGAATGTTAAGCAAGTAACATCAACAAGAATTTATGTTTCTTCCCTATTCTGCTCAGTACAGGATAGTATACATACCAAGAAAAATTAAAGACATGGAGGGTCTCTACCCTCAAGAGAGCTTACATCTCAGTTAAGGGTGAAGAGATATAGAGTTATGCATCACTTAACGTCCACAATACATTCTGTGAAATAGGACATTATGTGATATGAATGTTGTGTGAATACCATATCATGTACAGGCTGTTCCCATACAATCCATAGTTATGAACCAACCCCTGTAAAGCCTATTATGTTAAAACCTTTTGGGAGCCCCCAGACAAAGCCCAAGAGCTGTATCCATTGGATACAGACGGCCAGCCTTGCTGGGTATACGGCTTCGGGTCAGGCGGAGGCTGCAGGACTTTGCTAATGCCTGGGTGCAGGGCAGAGGGCAGAGGAGGGTGGGTGTGGAGAGGTGGCCCTGGGGACCAGGCTAGGAAGCAGATGTGCAGGTGCAGGTGCCAGGATCGGGGCTGACAGTGGCGCCCCTGGCTGCCACTGCCCTGTTGTTGCAGCCACTTCTTGATCGTGTGCAGCCTTTGCAGCAGCCCAGAGCTGGGAGTCTGAGAGCGCCCTGGGCCCAGCTGGCATCTCTGCCAGCGTCCAAGGCAGGAGCAGAGGAGCATCAGCAGGTGCTGCCCAGTGCCAGGAGTGACCAGCTGCATGGCTGCTGCACCAGTGAATGAAGCTAGGAGGAGGGGAAAGAGGAAGAAGAGGAACAGGAAAAGAAGAAGGAGCTTGAGTATTGGGATGGGTCCTGGAGCCCCGCTGCTCATTCACTCTAGGGGTTTGGGGTTTTATAAAGCATTAGGGGGCCATAAAAAACAAAAGGAGAGCTGCTTTTCCTTTTTTTTTAAAAAAAAAAAAGGCATTACAGATATATACGCTGTCCAGAGTTGCCTGTATGGATGTTATTCGGTGCATGACTGTACACAAAAGGTTACTTGATAATATAAATAATAAATAACTAGTCCATCCAATGCAAGAAATGCCATGGTGTCAAGATGGGATCAGTTGCCAAGGACAGTAATAATTGATTGACATAGATGAATGATTTGCCTTTGCTCATTCATCTTTCATTCATTCATATACCAAAAATATTATGTAAGTCACTACGTGAGTCCCCTAGTAGCTGTAAAGATTAATGTAAGCTTTATGAGGGTAGAAGCATCGTCTGTCTTATTCATCACTCTGTTCTCAGTGCAGACCATAGTGTCTAGCCCATAGGAGACGGGTAATAATTGAATTAGATACAGCTCCTTACTTAAAATTCAGTGTTCGGTTGTATGTGACATTTACAGAGCTCCTAACCTGGGCCTTAGTCTTTGACTTACATTATAAAATATTAACAAATAGAAATTCAGTAGACATCTCTTGGGTTGCTACGCCCAGCATCTATCCCTTCCCTGTTCAGAGCACCTTCATTTTCCTTTGGCTGCCATCTTAGTAAGATATTTAGCTAAGGTGCTCTGCCACTTTTGAGCAATATGAGGAAGTTTCACAAATAGCTAGGGCAATGTCGACACCCAGAGAGACTCTATGAATTCCTGACATCTATATTCCTAAATGGAGCCCTGGTGGCACAACAGTTAAGCACTCAGCTGCTAACTGAAAGATTGGAGGTTTGAACCCACCCAGCTGCTCTGTGGGATAAAGACTTGGCGATCTGCTTCTGCAAAGATTACAGCTAAGAAAACTCTGGGACAGTTCTACTCTGTCACATGGGGTCACTATGAGTAGAAATTGACTCGATGGCTCCAAACAACAATAGATTCCTAGGGCTGCTGCAGCTTCTGTCTTCTCTAAGGTCAAGAATTTTAGCTGGGGCTCCCTCACAACCTCCCAACAAACTTTTGCTTTACATTAGCCTGCACTGATTTCTGTTCTTGCAATTAAAAAACCCAGCAAAGCAAAGCACAAATGCTAGATAAAAATCGGTAAGAGGCACAAACTTCTAGGGATGTTTAAAAGAAGGACAGAGACCTTTAGGCTACAAGTAGGAGTGGGGAGGCATAAGTGAGGGTTTCATGGAGGAAGTGGCATTTGAGCTAAGCCTTTAAAGAATAGAAAGGATTTGGAGAAGAAGAAGGGCCTTTCAATGCTAACAATCTGTGCCCTGTGACTCTATGACTGTTCTTGGGTTAAGTGGTAAGTTAAGGAAGACAGTATACATATATACATTGTGTATTGTATAAAATATCTCTGAAAGATCCTCTTCCGATAATGATACATGGGTGTTATGGAAGGACTATGTAGGCTGGAGCAAGAGCAAGAATGAAGGCCCAAAGCCCAAAGCAAGCTGAGAACAACAGCATCTACACTGTAACCCAATGAACTCACTGAGTGTCCTAAGTTTGTAGTCCCATTGCATGTAAGTCAGAAGACAGTCCCTTTTCCATTTTCCAAGTTATCCTATTGAGTCAGAACAACCTTCTCTCTATTCTTTCCCTCCTCCATTGACTTGAGCCATAGGATGTTAGAGCTGGATAGTCTAGTGAGATCACTAGTACTGACCATCTCAGACCGGGGTGATGTGCTAGCGCTCCACAGGTACCCAAGCCACATGCAAAGCACCATAGAGCTTAGACAAGCATTGACTTTGCTCAAAGAGTTGTAGGATCTGTTTCTCATCACCTTCATCTCTGCCCTTTTTTTTCTCACTTCCTACACTACATCCCCACTAGCCTTCTTTCTGTTTCTCAAGCTCATGAATCTTGTTCCTTGGCCTGGTTCAAAATCTTTGCACTTTCTGTTTCTTCTGTCTGAAACTGTTTCCCTGACTCTTTGTCCAGCCAGCTCCTTCCCACTATCCATTTTATAGCTCAAATGTTAGGTCCTCGAAGAGAGTCTTCCTGACATCTTACCTAAAGTAACCCAGACATTCAATGTCCCATCATCCCATTTTATTTTCTTCGTAACACTTGGTTGTTAGCTGCCATTGAGTCAGCTCTGACTCATGGCGACCCCATGTACAACAGGATGAAACATTGCACGGTCTTGTAACTTCTTAATGATCACTGGCATATTTGAGTCCATTGTTGTGGCTATTGTGTAGTACCTACAACCAGGTGGTTCATTTTCCAGCACTATATGAGAGAATATTCTGTTCTGATCCATAGAGCTTTCATTGGCTAATTTTTGGAAGTAGATCACCAGACCTTTCTTCCTAGCCCTCTCTGCCCTGTCTAGAACCTCAACTCCATGAGAGCAGGCACTTATCTTATTCTGTGTTGTATTCCCCAGCCCAGCTTGCTTCCTGACATATACTAAGTGCTCAGTAAACATTTTTTAGACAGGTGGATTAGTAGATAGCTTGAAGAAAGCTAGAAAGAATAAATAAAAACTCCCCATCTCTAGAACTACACCTCCAAGCTCCCCAGTGAATATGCTCAGGTTCCTCTTCTGTTAGAGGTACTTAACAAAAAGTTTGAGAAGCATTGATTTAGTATAAACTCCTGTTGTCCAGATGGGGAAAATGTAACTCAGGGAGGGTAAGAGGCTTGTTCAGAGTTGCTTCTTTGAATTTGCTTCTCTGGAATGACATTGGACACCTGAGGAGTTTTCAGCAGAACCTACAGTCTATCAGGTTGTTTGCCCTTCCCTCCCGCTGCCCAGCTTTGATATATCAGCCTACAAGGTGAGTCTAAATTCCAAGACCAATGAGCCCAGCCTGGATCTAATTCTTAGCCTCATCTGCAGCATCACATCTCGTTGGTTTTCAGTGCCTGGTAATTAATACCCATGTTTCATAATAAATACACAAATCTGAGTAGCAGCGACTGCTTCTCTTCTGCATCTCCCTTTGCTGTCATCTCCTAGCTGGGCTCCAGGAAGTTTAGAAGACTCCAAAGCCAAGGCGAAATGCCACATTGACACATTATGCAGCAGCTTAATTTCTGCAGCCCTCACAAGGCCCTTGACAATCAGGTCCTCATCCACCCCCAACTCTGTGCCATATCCCGCACCCCAGCCATGCTGACTATCCTGGAGTTTCTCCAATTCTCTCTTCTCTCTCTCACCTCAGTGGATAAACTTTGGATAAACTGGTCCTTCTGCTTGGACAGTCCCAAGACAGATTCGTTCATTCTCTTGAAGTCCATGGTATATTCAATATTCTTTGCCAACACAATAATTCAAAGGTGTCAGTTCTTTGGTCTTCCTTATTCGTTGTCTGGTTTTCGCATGCTTATGCAGTGATTGAAAACACCATGGCTTGGGTCAGCTGCACCTTAGTCTTCAGTCTGACATCTTTGCTTTTTAACACCTTAAAGAGTCTTTTGCAGCAGATTTGCCCAATGAAATGTGCCGTTTGATTTCTTGGTCCCCTTATTACTCTCTCAAATTCTCCTTTACTTCCCTTGATGTAAAACTTAACTAGACTCCTGGTAAGCTCTGTGGAGGCAGAGAACATGTCTCTCTTTGTATCAGCATCGTATCCCAATGTTCTGGCGATATTAGTTTCTGGTGTTCGATAAATATTTGTTGAATTTAGCAAATGAATACGTTTTATCTAGTAAATAACGGAAACCCCAGCTTCCCTGAAACTATCAGAATCCTAAGTAATTGTGATGAGGTTTAGAGGGAGAGGAACAATTTATACCTATTATGATAATTCTTTGCATGTCCGCTAAGTATTTGATCCAGGATGCAAGAGTGTATAAAGGGGTAAAGCGGAACTCTGATTACCTTCTGAATGATAGAGATAAAGCACATTTAATGTCACAAGGTTAGAATCAGATCAAGAATGTGATTCCCTCCAATGAAGATGGAATGATTCAGGGACAGACATGAGTGTCTAAAAGTCCCGCCACCACCCACACTTTCTGTCACCACACAAACTGTCCTGTCAGCTCATTAATCCACTATTTACAGCGAGGCTACCTCATTCCCAGGGACTGGCGCCAGGAGCCAAGGAGAAATGTCAGTGCGACAGGCCTTAAATGAAGTGACAATAAAAAAGGAGTTGCTAATACCAGGAGTTCCCTTCCGGGGAGAGAGCTGTCAGGGCGAGTGCCCAGGGCTTGGAGATTTGTTGATACTAAGTGGATGGTGCCTTAACAGGGAGAGATTATCAAAGAGGCCTGAGTGAACGGAGGATGGAATTGGACAGCCCGCACTATCCAGTTCGTGGGTTTCCTGCCCTTGCCGGTTCCTGCCCCCCGCCTCTCCAAGAGGGAATTCCTGTCCTCTTTTTCTGCTGGCTCTGATTGTTGGAAACATTCTGCTACAGAATCTGTTAGAGGCAGTGAACCTCAGAATCTGACACCCTGGCAGGGTTCCCCGAGAGTGCCCTGTCTCTTCTCTCTCTGCCAGGTCTCTGCTGCTGTTGTTCCTTCTACCTGGAATACTCTGCACGCACAGCTGCACCAAACCCCCTCTCCTAGCTAACACTGCCTGCTTACTTTTCAGTGCTGAAGCCACTGCTTTGAGGTCCCTGAAGGCTGGGGCTAGATGTCCCTGACTGAACCCTGTGCTCATCCCTGCCAGAGCACTATACTGAGTGATTATTGCCGGGCTAGTTGCCTGTCTCTCCCATTTTCACCATAGTGTCTACAAGCAGTAGATGCTAGATGATGCTGGGGGTGGTGGCTGGACAAATAGAAGAATCAATATGTGTATACGTGCTCTTCAGAATTCCTAGGGAGGAAAGGGGGATATACATGAAGTGCACCACCCAGTTTGTTTGTTTGTTTTAATATCAGTAGGCACTAATGCAGTAATTCCTCATTATCTGGTATCAGGAGAAGGCAGTGTACTACATGGGAGGATTTTCCAGAAACCAAAACTAGCTTATGTGCCAAGACTTTCTTTCTGACATTGTGGAGGGTGGTATATCACAGAGGGAAATCCTGTAGTCAGAGTGGTAGAGCTGAGATCTTATCTTTGCCTTGAGCTGGTCCTTGGCCTTTCTTTCCTAATTTGTAACCTACCTTGTGGCATGAAAAGGGATTGATGCATAGGAAAGTCATTGGTGTGGTATATGGCACTTGGTGCTCAAATGTTAGCTCTTATTTATTACTCTCAGAAGGCACTGTATCCACCACTGTTTTCTTAAATGGAAGACACCATACAGCCCAGCCTACTCTGATTTAACACCATCATGATGAGAATCTATGATCAGACCAGGACACAGCAGAGCTCTGATTCTGCTTTTCAACATTCTCTTTTCTTCTTTCCTGAATGCCGCATCTGATGATAGTCCTCATCTCTAGCCCCCTTTACTAATTGCCTCCTTTCATCCACTCTCTACTAAGTAGCTAAATGACACAGTGGGTTAAAAATTCTATCTTAAAGAAAATTCAAGGCTCTGAAAGGAAGTATAAGCATCTAGATTTAGTGCCAGGATTTTGCTACAATCAAATCCAGGAACTCAGAGCACTTCTCCTGCAAAACGCTTGACCAGCAAAAAACTGAAAAACTAAAGTGTTTTCTACTTAGTAAACATTTTCCAATTAATTAGAGTAGAATCTCGAAAGTTGGAGCCTGAAAGGACTTTAAATATCGTGGAGTCAAACCAGCATTTTACAGATGGGAAAACTGAGGCCCAGGAGTGTGTGGGATTTGCTGAAGGTCACACAAGTGTTTTACAGTGATAAAACCAAAAACAAATTCCAATCTTCTGACATCTAGTCTAGTACTTCTTCTGCAAGACCACGTTATCTCTCTTTGTTGAATATTTATTGTGACAGATTCAAAGAAATGCCTTACAACTACTAATTATATTTCTCAACACTTAAACAGTGAATGCACTCTCCCACAGGCCTCTGGCCTAGAGTCTTGTGCTCTCTGTTGCTGCTCTGGTTTAACAGCTTGAAGGTCAAACGTTGAAGCACTCTGGGGGCCAGTGTCTACTCAGTGTAAATCCAAGTCAGGCAACTCTGAGCCATATTTGTTTAGAAAGTAGGGGGTAAAATGTACCCTCTCAGCCCTAGAGGATAAAGCACTCAGTTTAAAGAAAGAGAGATTTGCGGAAGGGAAAAATAGGGATGGAATTTGAGAGGGGAAAAAATATCCTGGCCTCCTCTGAGTCTTAGGAGTTGATCATTTCTACCTCCTCCCGCTTCCTCCACCCCCATCACACCCTTTCCTCCTGTGCTTCTAAAGCCCTAGCAAGAAACACTAGCCATCAAGGCCCCAGAGGCCCAGCTAAATGTGTGAAACCAAGAAGATGACAGGAGGGAATAGACCTGGAACATAAGATTCCTATCCCACAGGATAATATTTCATTGCAGCGAGGGGAGAAGAGATCCTAAAAATACTGTAGAGAGCATATTATAATGTTTTAATGGGGTTTATGTGCTCCCCATCTCTACTTTACCCTGTAAGATGGATTGTGCATTTTGACAAATCCATATTTAACATGGGGAGAATAATATATACAATGTTTGCTTCCTGGTGGAGAAATCCATTTTTACGGAAGTCTTGGCTCTGGCAATTGCAATCGACATTTTAAGAGAGTGCCTATTGTCTGCTGTGAAAGGAAAGAGTGTCCTCATTAGAGTGAAGGAGAAAATAGCGAGAGTGGTGGGGAATGAACAGCCACCTCAGAAGACAACTACCCAAACAGGTGCTAATGATCAGACAACTACCTAGAACAGCAGGCCCAGGGTGACCCAGCAGTCGTCTCGGTTGGGGTTCAGCTCCTCCTCATCTCCTCCTGTGGGTCCTGTGTCCCACTCAGCATGTGTTCATTATTCATGAAGCAAATATTATTGAGCATCTGCTATGTCCCAGGCACCATGTTGGTCTAGGGGCACACAAGCGACCCCTATTTCCAGGGAATTTGTATTGACCCAAGCAGTGACAAACATATACAAGTAAACAAAAAAAAAAAGATCTCACATTGTCTAGGAAGCGTTGAGGAGCCCTGGTGGCACAATCATTGAGTGCTCAGCTGCTAACTGAAAGTTTGGGGGTTAAAATCCACCAACGGCTCCTTAGGAGAAAGACCTGGCAGTGTGCTCTCATAAAGCTTACAGCCCAAAAAACTCTATGGGGCAGTTCTACTCAGTCATATTGGGACAATGTGAGTTGGAATCTACTTGACAACACGCAAAAACAACAGGAAGCACTGAGCTTCTGTTTATGGTGATGGACAATTCAGCACCGGATGTCGGTGATGGCTGCAGTGTGGTTGATGTAATTGGTGTCACTGACTTGTACCCATGAAAATGTTGAAATGACAAATCTTGGGGGTTATATATATATTTAGATATATATATATTTATAATAATCAGAAAAGAAAAGGAGAAAAAAGAAAATGATTTCATATAATGATGACTTCAGCAAGGGAAGGAATTAAGACAGGACAGGGTAGAGATACTACTTAGATGAGATGGCCAAGTAGAAATACTACTTAGATGAGATGGCCAAGTAGAGATACTACTTAGATGAGATGGCCAAGGAGGGCCTGTGCAAGGAGGTGAGATTTGAGCTGAGGTATAACTGCTGAGAAGGAATCCTCCTTACAAAAAGGCAAGGGAAGAGCATTGCAGGCAGAGGAAGCGAACAGCCAAGGCAGAGTCTCCCAAGGCAGAATGAGTTCACAGCCCTGAGGAACTGAGCAAGGGCCAGTGTGGCTAGAGTAAAAAACAAGAAGCAAAGTGTGTCAGGTAGGAGAGGGCAGAGGGCAGACTCCTCCAGCTCTGTGTCGTGGTCCTAAGTTTGGGGTTTTCCTGTGTGCAATGGGAAACCTGAAAATAACCCTTTAAGAAGTTTTGCACAAGGAAGGGAAACAATGTGTTTTGTTTGTTTTTGTTTTGTTTTGTTTTGAATTAATAAGATGCTTCTAGCTTTGGGGTGGAGAATGGATTTCATTGCTGAAAACCAAATGCCACACAGCTAGAGGCCATGCTCACCACCTTCAGATATGAGGGGAGCTGTGGAGTGGGTTAAGAACAGACTTCCGTGAGGTTCTGGTTTTAAAGAATGGTTATCACTAGACTGGGAGGTCTTGGGAGGTAGTGAGTGCCCAGTAACCAGAAACATGCAAGCAGGTGCTAATATCATCTGCATGTTTCCTATAGATGGAATGCTGGTTTTGAGTGGGTGGGAGTTTGGACAGATGACTTATATGACTCAGCCCGAATCTTTAAGAGATGATGATCTCTCTAGGGACTGACTGGGAACTAAGACCCACAGTAGGCAACCAGAGACCAGTGTTTAATTGCATTATTTAGTGCAGCATGACCCAAAGTATCTTCAATAGCATGTGAATAAGTACGCACCAAAAAAGCATTCTGGGACAAATAGATTTGGCAAAGGTGGGCTTAAAGTTAAACAGGATTCATTTGTGCAGCCCCTCTCACAATCTTTTATGCTAGTGTGCAACATGAAACTCCAAGGTAGGGACAGGGTGTACATCATTTTCCAAACGTATTGGACGAGAGAAGCCTTTTATTTTTTTTTTAAGGAGCATCTCATGGGAGTAATGTTGCATGGGATATATTTGAGGTCATGAAAGCAGGTAATGCGATAAAAAGAGCAGAAGACCTAAGACCATTAACTTGTTCATCTTAAAAAACAAATTGATAATGATAGTGATGAGGACTAAATAGCCTAATATATGTGAAAAGACTGCAAAGTGCTCTAAAATACTGTTATGACAATGACTCACCTGCCTAACTATCCATACTGGGAGATTAATTTTCAGGCATTGAGGCTGGCGTTGGGGTTTATCCTCTGACCAGGACAGACTATGAACCCTCATCCTGTATCACATATTAAAATGCAGCTCAGTAGCTGACTGACCTGGAGTTTGACCTTGATCTTACTGGCCTTGTATTCTAACCAGCAGTCTAACCAACTACAAACCAGGATTGGTAACTTCACAGGGATCCTACAAACTGGATCCTGTGGGGATGTCTGCAAAGCTAAGCTATTGCCATGGCTGATACACTGGGCAGCCTGAAAATCAGCTAGCAGGATGTACAAACACAAAATAAGCATCAGCAGAAAAATGTGCACTGAAAGCTAAGGGCTAGGCTGGGAAAATAAACACTTGTTTTCTTAAACCTGTATCAGCAGCAATAGCCGGCAGACCCGCTTCTTAGCATCTTTTCATACTTCACCTTGGGCAGGGTAATGGACAGATCAATGGATTGGGAGATATCTGCCCAATTCAAATACGTTCTAGCTGTGCTAACTTAGAAACATTCATTAACTTTCTTTCCCTTTGACAGAGGACCCACTCCTCCCTTTCCTACATTAACAGGATGGTTGTAGAGATAAGTGAGATAACACATGAAAATGCTTTGTATACATGACTTCTATAATTAATAACCATGACAACATCTGGGATATAAGAGGCACCTAATAAATATTGGATTAGACGGATGGGTAGATGACTGAGTGGGATGGAAAGATGAGTAGGATGGATGGACAGCTGGATAGATTGGTGTGTTGGAAGGATGGATGGACTGATTGGTTGGATGGGTGGGTGGCTGTATAATAGATAGATGGATGAGTAATGGGTTGGATGAATGGACTGATGCATGAATTACTTTTGGAACCATCTGACAGCTTGTTTGCAGCATCTACTATCCATTAATCCTTCTCTTCTCTTCCAGTCTGTTCCCAGTTCTCCAAAGGAGTCTATGCCATCTTTGGGTTTTATGAGCGGAGGACTGTCAACATGCTGACCTCCTTCTGCGGGGCCCTCCACGTCTGCTTCATTACCCCGAGCTTTCCTGTTGACACATCCAATCAATTTGTCCTTCAGCTGCGCCCTGAGTTGCAGGATGCCCTCATTAGCATCATCGACCATTACAAGTGGCAGAAGTTTGTCTACATTTATGATGCCGACCGTGGTAAGCCATGGGTCGGGGAGGGGGCCAATTGAAGGATGGAGAGAAAGTCACCAGAAAGAAGAATGATGTCTCCCTGCTTCCCTGAGAAGTATGGAGAGATGATCCAGAAAAGTTTTATTTCTGTGGATTGATGTCTCAGTGGCTAATCTCTAACTCACACTGTGGAAACACACCCTTTGAAAGAGTAATCCTTTCTCCACGCATGGCACTGTATGCCTCATCAAGCTTCCATAACTTCTGAGTCTAGACTCAAAGCCCACGGACCTCAGTCAAATGTCTCATAGCTCACAGCATGATTGTTAGGAACATAGTCTCTGGAGCCAGACAGACTTTGGGCAAGCTTCCTATGCCTCAGTTTCCACATTTATGCAATAAGGATACTATGTCATCATTTCTTCCTCTCTATACTGGGGATAAAAACAATCTCTACAGAGTTGTTGTGAGATTTAAATGAGATTTGTGCACAGCGCCTGGCACATAGTAAATCCTTGATATACATCAGCCACTATCATCGTCCTCACCATATCATCATCATCAAACCTTCCATGCTTTTGCAATTCTTCCCCTACTTAAATATTTAATTTTAGTTCACATTTTTCAAATGCTTCCTGTGCTTTTTTCTTCTCTGCTTCCTCACTCATGTTAATCCCTTTTTCTAGAATGAAGGTCCCCTCTCAAATCTGCATGCGTAAATCCTTCTACTCTTCTGTGACCTGCTCAAACACCACTTTCCCTATTTCCTGATACTCTGGATAGGGACTTTCTTCCTTTTTCTGGCTCCTGAAGTGTTTGCGTTATAATTCCCCACCTTCCCCTTGAATACCAAACGGTCCTCTAAGAACTTAGTCACTATCGGTGTAAATAAATGAATGTATCATTCAAGGCCTCCTCGGAGCTGGGGGAGAGGAGTCTTACCCTGATGTGTTACAAAAATGCTTTTTCAGGAAGAGTTAGATGGACATTATTCACATGGGAAGGAGCAGGCAAAGAGAGAGACCAGAAACCCCCTGTTTGTGTCAGTTGTCCCTTTCTCTCTCCCTTATTTTGATGATTTCCCTTCTCAGACCACAGCCATTGTGGTTGTCACCTGGAGAAGGACTATTTCAGGACAACTTTGCAGCATAATGAAGCTGAAGGCCAGGAAGTGGCAAAGCCAGAAAAACATAACTGTGCTTTTAGGGAGCATCTCTGAGGCCTGCAGAAGCACCTGCGCTGTTGAAAGGGCTCTGTCTACCTCCGAACACTGAGATCAGAGCTCTGCCACTTGCTAGCTGTGTGACCTTGGGCCAATGACTGAATGAATGTCTCTGAGCCTCAATTCCCATGTCTGCAAAACAAGGATAATGATACTAGTACCTACCTAACAGGATTAAGTGAATTAAAAACAGGTAAGATAGTAGAGAAGGAGCCCTAGTGGCACAATGATTAAGTACTCAGCTGCGACCAAAAGGCCGACGATTCAAACCCACTAGCCACTCCATAGGAGGAAGATGTGGCAATCTGCTTCCATAAAGGTTGCTGCCTTGGAAACCCTATGAGGAAGTTCTACTCTGTCCTATAGGGTCATTATGAGTCAGAATCAATTCAACGGCAACAGGTTTGTTTTTTTTTTATTTAAGCTAGTAGAGGAGTCCTTGGGTGGCACAAACAGTTAAGCACTGTGCTACTAACTGAAAAGTTGGCATTCCAAACCCAGCCAGAGATGCCTCAGCAAAAAGGCCTGGTGATCTGCTTCCAAAAGGTTCACAGCGATGAAAACCCCATGGAGCAGAGTTCTACTTTGACACACATGGGGTCCCCATGAGTCTGAATCAATTTGATAGCAACTGGTACTGGTAAACTAGTAGAACAGTACCAGACTCATAGTAAACTTTCAGTAAATGTAAGACTCAAACACACCAAATAACCTGTACTGAAAAAGAAACAAAGAGAGGAAGACTTAGCAGAATCCATCTAGATATGATTCTGGAGGGCAGGCACCATATTGGTTACTGTGGGAGTAATAAACTGTGTTACTGGGAGACAGAATTGATTTATGTACAAAAGATTGATGCAAGACTGAAATCACCATCTGTGGTAAGCAGAATAATGACCCCCCAAAGGTGTCCATGTTCTAATCCATGAAACCTGTGAGTATGTTATCTTACATGACAGAGGAGAATTAAGGTTGCAGATGGACTTAAGGTTGTTAATCAGCTGACTTTACTTTTTTTACTGTTGTAGTTTAAATGAAGTTTACATTTCAAGTTAGTCTCCCATACAAAAATTTATGCATACCTTGTTAAGTGACCCTAATTTCTCTCCCCGTATTGTGACCGCACACTTCTCCTTTCCACCCGATTCCCCATATCCATTCAACCAGCTCCTAACCCTTTCTGTCCTCCCAACTCACCTCCAGACAGAAGCTGCCCATTTAGTCTCTTGTATCTACTTGAGCTAAGAGACACACTCCTCACGAGGATCACTTTATGTCCCACAGTCCAGTCCAATCCCTGTCTAAAGAGTTGGCCTCGGGAATTGTTTTAGTTCTGGGCTGATAGAGAATCCAGGGGCCATACTTTCTGGGCTTCCTCTAGTCTCAGTCAGACCATTAAGTCTGGTCTTCTTACTAGAATTTGAGTTCTGCACCCCACCTTTCTCCTGCTCCATCCGGGACTCTCTGTAGTGTTCCCTATCAAGGCAGTCATTGGTACTAGCCGGACACCATCTAGTTCTTCTGCTCTCAGGCTGATGAAGTCTCTGGTTTATGTGGCCCTTTCTGTCTCTTGGGCTAATACTTTCCTTATGTCTTTGGTGTTCTTCATTCTTCTTTACTCCAGGTTGTTGGGACAAATTGATGCATCTTAGATGGCCGCTTGCTAGCTTTTAAGACCCCAGATGCCACTCGCCAAAGTAGGATGCAGAACATTTTCTTAATAAGCTTTGTTCTACCAATTGACCTAGATGTCCCCTGAAAGCATGGTCCCCAGACCCCTAGCCCTGCTACTCTGTCCCTCAAAGTGTTTGATTGTATTCAGGAAACTTCTAAGCTTTGGTTTATTCCAGTTGTGCTGTAATCAGCTGACTTTAAAATAGGGAGATTATCCTGGATTATCTGGGTGGGCCCTAAGTAATCACATGGGTTCTTACACGTGGAGGAGGGAGGCAGAAGAGTCAGAGTCAGAGTCAGAGTGATGCAATGTGCAAAAGACTCAACCAGTGATCACTGGCTATGAAGATAGAGGAAGGGTTCATGAGCCAAGGAATGCAGGCAACCTCTTCCAGAAACTGGAAAAGTCAAGAAAATGGATTTTCCCCTACAGCCTCTAGAAAAGAACACAGCCCCGAGGACCACTGATTTTAGCCCAGTGAGACTCATTTCAAATGTCTGAGCTCCATAACTGTAAGATAATAAACTTGTGTTGTTTGAAGCTAGTAGGTTTGTGGTAATTTGTTATAGCACCAAGAGGAAATGAACTCAGCATCTAAGTCTCAAACATGAAACAAAGCAACAATAAGTGACAAACTCTTCTACCCGTTTAGCTATAAATTAGAAGAGTGTACTCAGTACACATTTATTTAACAAGTAGCCCTGGTGGTGTAGTGGTTAAGTGTTTGGCTGCTAGCCGAAGTACCTGCAGTTCAAATCATCCACCTGCTCCACAGGCTAAAGATGTGGCAGTTTGCTTCCATAAAGATTACAGCCCTGTGGGACAGTTCTACTCTGCCCAATAGGGTCACTATGAGTCAGAATTGACTCAACACAATGGTTTTGTTGAATACCTACTGTGTATGAAACACCATATTAAGTATTAAGGATATATTGAACATTCACTCATTTAATCAACAGTTAAACAAATGAAAAACACCATTGCCATCAAGTTGATTTCAACTCATGATGATCCCATGTGATACCGAGTAGAACTGTGCTTCATAGGGTTTTCTTGGCTGTAATCTTTACAGATCACAGGCCTTCTTTTCATAGTGCTGCTAGGTGGGTTTGAACTTCCCAGCTTTATGTTATTAGTTGAGCGCAAACTATTTGCACCACCAAGTGGTGCAAACCAAGTTACCAGATGCCTATTTAGACACTAGGACACACAGTGCCCAATAATAATAACAATTAACTTTCATGAACCCCTTGCATCAGGATCGACTTGACAGCAGTGGTTTGGTTCACCGTGTATCAGGCGCTGCCATGTATGAGGACTTACACAGTCAGAGGAAGCTGGAGCTGAGCTTGGTGGAGGAGTGTGGCATGGACTGAGGGAGGTGGGTACCTGGAGGAAGTGGGGTGATGCCTGTGTGTCCTGATTGTCTGCCACTTCTCTGTCCTACACACCCAACCTCCAGGCTTGTCCGTACTGCAGAAAGTCCTCGACACAGCTGCTGAGAAGAACTGGCAGGTGACAGCAGTCAACATTTTGACAACCACAGAGGAGGGATACCGGATGCTCTTTCAGGACCTGGAGAAGAAAAAGGAGCGACTGGTGGTGGTGGACTGTGAATCGGAGCGCCTCAATGCCATCCTGGGCCAGGTAGAGAGGGCAGCAAGGGCACAGGGTGGGCAGTGGAAGCAAAGGGAGCAGGAGCAGAGGGAGGAAGAGGGGTATTAAGCTGCTTTTGATGGTTCATTCAATCATTTATTCTTTCATTCATGCCACAAATACATATTGAACACCTACTGTGTGCAAGGCACCATGCCAAGCACTGGGGACGTGGCAGAGAATAAGGGAGACAAGGCTGTGCCTTCACAGAACTTCACAGATAAAGACAGCAATCCCATGATCAAGTAAATACTGTATGATTGCATAAAAATGCTACTAATGTGCAGGATATTATGAAGTACATAGGAATGAGGTGGAGATAAAAACGGTGTGGGATGGGAGAAAAGACCAGATGGAGGTCAGAAAACATCAGTCTAGATCGGTGTGACCAAAATGCTCATTTCTTTGTTTCTCAGTTATTCCATCAACAAAATGAGGTTCTAATACCTTATCTGATTGCCTCCTGAGGCCTTGTATGAAATGGCAAGACAGTCCATTGGACTATGACAGCAGTGATTACTGTTGTTAGTGTCGTTATCATCTTCAACGATAATAATAACGGCTATAATTTCTTAAGTGTCCATGCTGTTGCATATACTGTGCGAGGTACATTACATACAGGCAAAGATCCATGCAATATCATTCTACAGATACTATTATCAATCCCATTTTATGAACAAGTGAGAATCTGAGAAGTAAACTAGGAGATTTCTCCCAAGACTAAGCAGAAGATTAGGATGCAAACCCAGGTGTTTTTGCTTCGAGAGTTAGTGGGTGGCCCGGGCAGAAGGATCACTGCTATAAGCCTGTGCACATTTGTTGATGTTGCAGGCATGGTTCCAGGTCCTGAAGTTAGAGTTGGGGTAAAATAGACATAATCCTGTCCTTACGGAGTGTATGCACTTGAGAGAAACAGAGATTAATCAGATAATCAGGCAAATAAAAGTAAACTTACAGTTCTGATGAGTACTCTGAAGGAATGTTCGTGGTGACTGGCAGCAAGCTTTTAACCACTCTAGGTCTCAGTTTCTACATCTGAAAAATGGGGATACTAACATCACCAACTTCATAAGGTTTTCCTGAGGATTTAATGAGCTAACATATATAAAACTCTTGAATCTGTACCTGGGATATAGGAAATGCTTAACAAGTATTAACTAGGAGGAGTAGGAATAGAATTTGGCCATCTTAGGTTGTCAAGAAAGGCTTCTCTGATGAGATGATCATTGTGCTAAGGTCTGGAGTTTGAGGTAGAATTAAACAGAGGTAGATGTGGGGATGGAGGCCAGAATGGCGATGAGAACTTGGGTGTGAAAAGGCACATTGTGCCTTCTAATAATTGTATATTTGGAAACTTATTAAACCCTTTTTTTTTTTCCAGTTCCATTTTGAGGTTGTTAAGGTTTAAAAATTAAAAAGGTTGTATTACCTGGTGGTGACACAGAGAAGATTGTTTCTGTCTTCTTTGTAGATGTGGATGGGGAAGGGGCATAAGTCGGTGTGGAGGAGGTGGGTCTAAACCTCCTAGAGCTTGAGAGGTTTCTCTTTATTCTGAAAGGAACTTGGATTTAAAAGTTCAAGACACTGATTGAGTTCAGCCCCAAGTGTGTGCCCATGAGGTCTCAGGAGGTGGTCTGTCTCACCCAGGTTGACCCGGAGTGACAGACATAGGCAAAAAGAACTCGCGTCTCTGGCTCCTTATTTGTTATTCTTTCTGTTGCACCCTATATCTCTCCTAAAGGATAAAAAGATGGAAGGAGCCCTGGTGACTCAATGGTTAAGCGCTTGGCTGCTAAGCAAAATGTTGGTGGTTCAAACCCACCCAGCAGCTCTGCAAGAGAAAGGCCTGGTGATCTGTGATGTTTCCATAAAGATTACAGCTTTGAAAACCCTATAAGACAGTTCTACTCTGTCACATCAGGTCTCTGCAAGTGGAAATCGACTTGACAGCACCCAACAACAACAAAACATTATGCTGTGTAATGGGAGCACTGAGCAAAATTCCTCCCTAGGGAAGCTCAGTTCGAGAGCACCATTTCTTGCTGGGAATTCAGCCTGTGCCTCCTGAACAAGGGCCAGGCCCTCCCTGGTGCTGCCCCTTATGGTGGGCTATCAGTGGAGCGTTCACAGCTAAGGAATGTCCACCTGTTACCAACATCCTCCTCCAACTCCTCTTAAAATGAAAAATTAGAAGCTTTCCTTCCTTGCTGCTTTTATCTATGGGAAGTTTTCTCTTTTTGAACATAAAAGATGTGAAGCACCCCAATTTCGGAAGTCAGTGAAGTTGGCAAGGAACCAACTAGCCCAGCGGTTGACAAGCCTTATGCCAGCATTGGCCTGCCGTGGGTCCCTCACTCTTTCTATCTTTCTCTCAACAAAGACGCTTGAATCACTAAATGACTGTCTTGCCTTGAAACTGAAAAGCAAGATGAAGGAGGATCCAATGGGCAGAACTAAGGCACAGGGACAGAAGGCTGACTTTGGCTCAGAAGGAAGAATTTTCATCCAGAAAGCACACCTCAAAATGGAGTGAACTTTCCTTGGGGGCATTAAGCTCCCAGTCCATACAGGTCTTCAAGAAGGAGCTGGATGACCATAAAGAGGGTTCTTGCCTAGGTGAAACTAGATGTGTTCTTTTTTACATTCTGTAATTTCTTAATTTTGAAATGTTATGAAATAGTACATGTAATGGAAGCCTTGATATAGGACATAAATGGTTTTTAGATCAATTGACCAAAGACCTACTTGCCCTCAATGTTTACCTTTATCTTTACAAAATGCATTATGTTGCATTTTAGAGTTTACAAAATGCTGTTATATTAGGAACAGGCTGTGGAGCCAGATTCCTGGGTTCAGTTCTGGGCTTTGTCACTCACTGATCTGGTATTTGGCAAATCATCATTTGGCTAGCTGACCTGGTTTAAGAGTCCAAGGAGGTAGCAGGCAACTCCCTTTCTGCTATATCCTTAAACACAGTTTCTTTGTAAGAAATCGATTGTACATTCTATGAGCAGACACTGTAACCTCTTTCTCTGGTTCTCAGAACTAAAGCATGTGCTCACCACAGAACTAGCAGGCCTTAGTGCAGATCACTAGTCCTTTGAAACCACATTTGCGTATTCAGATGTACTAGCAAGGAGGTAGATTATGCAATCGTTTTTGAACAGTGTCATATATTAAAGATGGTCCCTCGCTCTTTCTTTCTCTCAACAAAGAAGCTTGAATCACTAAGTGACTCTCTTGCTTTGAAACTGAAAAGAGAGATGAGAGAGGATCCAATGGGCAGAACTAAGGCACAGAGATAGAAGGCAGAGGAAGGCAGACTTCGGCGGCTCCGTAGGAAGGAGAATTTGGTAATTAGATAACTGACAACATTACAAAGTTTGTTAATGGCCTTCAGAACCACTGGGGGCCCCACAGGGAATCGCAACAGCAACTCAGCAATCACTCAAAGGTCTCAGCAACTCAACAGGGGGTACATTTTGAAAGCCATGGGTTCTTTAAGGCATTAACCATATGTGTCCTGCTGTACGAAGCAGAATCTGGCCTCCTCTCTTGGAAAAAGAAACCAGCAAGAACTATTTCCATTGACATGGAGGTTCTCTGGGATGGGATCAGGGGAATTAAGTTCCAGTTTTTAAGAGAGCAGCATAG
>NW_004443947.1:29414193-29474996 GCF_000243295.1 Trichechus manatus latirostris | reverse complement strand
AATAGTTGTTAGATTCTTCTATTCTGTTAAGACTACAGAGCTGGGAGGATCTTACAGATCACTTGATTTACTGCATACCCTCACAGTTTATGGATGGGATTTCATAAATTGGTAATTGGTTGAATGATTTGCCTTGAGTTCAGACAACTAGTTAGTGACAGTGTTGAGTCTAGAACTCGTATCTCTTGACTTGCAGTCTGATGCTCTTGGTGTCATGTTAGACTATCCTTGTCTGCCTCTGTTGTCAACTTTCCAGCTAGAATATAAGTGCCATGGAGGCAGCTTTTTTCATTTTGTTTTCTTCCCTGCCCTATCTGCAGTGCCTTTAACTAGTGCTGGTGCTGAGTAGGTATTTAGTAAATACTTTTTGAGTATGCTGAAAGAATGGGCAGTCAATGAAGGTTCTAAGAAAGATCTGGGATGTGAAATGGGTCTGGATTTCATTGGTTGTATAACAGCTTTAAGCTGGAGAAAAGGGCATATAGGGAGGCCCAGAAAGCATATGAGCTCAAAGTTCATAGTATGGCTTAGTAGGATGGGTGGAGGACTCTGGATGTCTACTGGAAGATAATGGCAGGGGGATGGACACGCGCTTATGAATAACCTTGGAAAGCATTCTAAAGAGTTTGGGGTTTATTCTGTAAACAGTAGAAAGTCAGTGAAGGTTTTTGAGCAGGGGAATGGGATTATTTTAATATCAATATATAAGACTAAATTATATAATACAGTCATTAAGTACAGAATGAGTTATAGATGAAAGACACCATGACCCCTTGGGGCCATCCATCACATCGTCCTGTTTTATTTCTTCATAGTGTTTCTCACCTGCTGAAATCTTGTCTGTTTATCTGTTCATATGTTTATCATTTGGCTCACTGCTAAAACGGCAGCTCAGCTCAATGAGGTCAGGGACCTTGCCTCACTCTTTCACAGCTCTATACCCATCACATAGCATAGTGTTTGGCATATATTGCAGGTTATGGATTGAATTGTGTCCTACAAAAATTTGTATTGTAAATATTAACCCCTATCGTGGTTATTCATAAGGTTGTTACTGGCTAATTCTTTTCAGAAGTAGACTGCCAGGCCCTTCTTCCTAGTCTGTCTTAGTCTGGAAGCTCAGCTGAAACCTGTTGGGATTAGAGTTCCACCATAAATGATATATGAGTAATCGGAGAATGAGGGAGAACATTCCAGATCATAAACAAACAAAGATCATAAACAAAGACAATCAAGAGGAAATGAGCTTTGAGGGGATGAAGCAGTGAGCTGATGGACTCTATGCAAAATCGTACGTTACCTTTATAACACCTTTCTTGTTTTTTAACCCTGTGTGTATTTGTCTGAGCCCTGGTGGTGCAGTGGTTAAAGCGATCAACTGCTAACCACAAGGTCAGCAATTCGAAACCACCAGTGGCTCTGCAGGAGAAAGATGTGACAGTCTGCTTCTATAGAGATTTATAGACTTGGAAACCCTGTGGGGTCGCTATGAGTCCAATGGACTTCATGAGAGTGGGTTTTTGGGTTCATAGGTATAGGGTTGTTACAGATTAACATAGGATTGTTTGACATGATGGCAGTGGGTTTGGGTGTATTTGTCTATCTGTGTCTCCTCCCACTAGACTGTAAACTCCAAGAAGGCAAGCACCATGCTTGTTTCACTTTTACTGTATCTCCAGTACAGTTCTTGGTATATAGTAAGCTCTTAATAAATGTTTGTGAAAGGAAGGTAGAAAAGGAGAGAAGGCAGGTCAATGAGTAGCGTGTGAGTAGGTGGGTAAGAAGGTTAATATTAGATTGAACCATATGAAATAGCTGATTTTTATAGGTGAATTATGTTTTGGTCAATTATCAACTGTTTCCTGTTTCAACCTGTAATTTCATTCTTCAGGGACTGTATTTCTTCATTGCTTCGATGTGGTGGGATTTGAAATATCTTTTATTTGCTTTTGTTTTGTGTTTATTAGAAGCTGAATAGGTTTTTGATAAAGGTATCTCATTGTTGAAAGGGCAGCAAACCATTTGACAAGAAGATGAAAAAGTAATGAAGAGTTATTAATAAAACTATCATCCCAATAGCGTTTGAGCTCCGTGGTCTGGAATTTCACAATCTTACCATTGTTTCAGAGCATTCATTGTTTGCGCTTGCACTTAATTATTCCCCACATAAAAAATATGTGAGCTGCTATGCACATACATCCAATTAAGTAGATGTCTGAATGTGGATTTTAATAACCTTGAAAATTTATTCAGTTAGAGAAGAAGCCCAAGAGCTTCTCATACATTTTTTTGTCTCTTTGCAACAGTGCAGGGAGAGGGGCAGTGAACGGGGTATACCAGCCCCAATTTGATGATAAAAAAATAAGTTAATAGATCAAGTTTACTTGCAGGCTGAGCAAGGACAGAACCGAAGTCTCAGGTGAGAGTAAGCCTGTGGTCTCAGCTGTCCCTTGTTGGGTGGTGTGTCTGGCTACCAAGCAAACCTCTAGATAGTTCTTAACACAAATATTTTTCCTACCTCCCATGACTGGTGTACAGCCTGCACTCAGGATGGAGGGGTGTTTGGGAACCCTAGTCCTCAATGATTAGCCATAGTCAGGCATCATGTGGAAAGGCTCACAAGAGTCAGGTTTCCTGTCCTGACACAGCTACCAAGGCTGCTGTATGTCCCTGGACAAGTCATTTCCCCTCTTTGGACCTTGAATTCCCATCTGTACAGTGATCAGTTGGACTTGATGATTCTGACATTCCCTTCCAGCTTCTGTGTTGATTGATCTGCTCATGTCTGAGTACCCCTAAGTAACTTAGGGGAAAAGGCACAAAACTGCATCTGAACATGGAACTGCATTTGAATGTGGTTCATACAAAGAGTTGAAGGTCAAGAACCAGGGTGGAAATCAGCCACCTACTCATCTGACCATTCATCCACCCATCCACCCATCTGTCCAGCCAAGTGGCAGAAGTTATCCTGACAATGACAGGGGCTACAACACAGTATAAGGTTCCCATCAAGGGAAGATCTCTGTGTACAGGGAAGGCTTTGTAGAAAAAAGAGTGCAGTGAGCATTTCAGTTGGGTTCTTGGGTTATGATAAGATCACTCTACCTCTGGAATCAGACAAGCCTGATTTCAATCCTGGCACTGTCACTTAATAGCAGAGAGACCTTAAGGAGCTTATTTGACATCTATGCCTCAGTTCTTCTTCTGTAAAGTGAGGGTACTAACATCATTGGATGGTTGGGATATTGTAGGTTGAGTACTTAGGACAGAGCTCTCGATTAATGTTATTTGCTACTATCATGGAGCCCTGGTGGTGCAGTGGTTAAGAGCTACAGTTGCTAACCAAAAGGTCAGCAGTTCAAATCCACCAGCAGCTCCTTGGAAACCCCATGGGGCAGTTCTACTCTGTTCTATAGAGTTGCTATGAGTTGGAAGTGGCTCTATGGCAACAGGTTTGGGTTTTTTTTAGCTACTATAATTGCTGTTGTTGTATCTTTGTTATTATTATTGATGAATCCCCTCCCTTTGTGTTTTGTAGATTATAAAGCTAGAGAAGAACGGCATCGGCTACCACTACATCCTTGCAAATCTGGTGAGTAGAGCGCCACAGGCTCTTAGCTCAGGACCTTTCTGTGTTTGGGCCTCTGTAGCTTTCTTCTGTGTTCCCTGGCTGGGGTGTACTATATGGTGGGCAGAACAGGGCTACCTTCAGCCCTGGCAGTTTACCTTTCTGCCCCACCACATCCCCACTTGTCAAGCCACAGCACACTGCTGATAAGCTTCTAACCTTCCATGGAATCGAGCATGCTGGTGGGCAGGGCTTCCTTAGTCGTCGTAACTCCAGTTTCAGTTAGCTTTGCAATATGGACAAAATCACCACATATTTGAATGCATACATGTTTGGACTTCACCACTTTTGACCCTCTATTTTGACCCCAGTGATAGTTTTGTAGTTGTTGATATTAGTTGCCCTCAAGTAGATTCCTACTCATGGTGACCCCACGTGAGCAGAGTAGAACTGTGCTCCACAGAGTTTTTAAGGCTGTGACCTTTTAAAAGCAGATCACTGGGCCTGTCTTCCAAGGTGCCTCAGAGTGGCTTCGAACCACCAACCTTTTGGCCAGTAGTTGAGCATTTAACCATTTGTGCCACCCAAAGACCTATAATAGTTTTTTGTTTATAAATACAAACATTTAAATCAAAACAACCAGAAACAATTTTTCCAGCTCGAACAATATTATGCCAATTTAGTTTGTATTCACTTTTCTATATGGCATAAGTAAGTTTGTCTTTTTTAAAAAATGTGTTTTCATTTTAATGTACTAGAGTTCTTTTAATCAGTGCAGTTATTTTCCAAGTTACAAAGAGCTGATTTATCAAATCATTTTTTGTACATAACAAATTTTACCTAGTAATGTGTGCCATTATGAGTTCTCTTTGGGGCCATTATTTCTACCAAGTCTATTTTCTCTGAGTCATGTTCTGCATGTCTACCTATTTTATCATGAAGTTTGATTCTTCCATCAATTCTTTTCCAAAGTCAAATGCAATTTTATCTTGTCTTTACAGCCATTTTTGGAAAGAGCTCTATTGAGATGTAATTCACATACCAAACAATTCACCCATTTAAAGTGTGCAATTCATTGGTTTTTGATATATTTGCACAATTGTGAAACCATCACCACAATCTAATTTCAAAACTTTTTCATCATCCCCAAAAGAAACCCTGTACCTATTATCAGTCAATCCCCATTCCTCCTCATCTCCCCGAGACCTAGGCAACTGTCTACCTGCTTTCTGCCTCTATGGATTTGCCTATTATTCTGCACATTTCTGTAAATGGAATCATACAACATATGGTCCTTTGTGACTGGCTTCTTTCATGTGGTGCAGTGCTTTCAAGATTCATCCACGTTGTAACATGTATCAGTACTTCATTCTTTTTTATTGCCAAATAATACTCCATTGCTTGGATATACTACATTGTTTATCCATTCATCATTGATGGATATTTGGGTTGTTTCCCTTTTTTACTTTCATAAATAATGCTGCTATGCACATGTAAGGGCCATATAAGTGTCAAAAGAACAGGATATAAACATGGGATCAAAACATCTTGCCTTTTCCTTAAGTTCCATCCTTCTTTCGGGCCTGGTGTGCAGTCCTAGACAGATCCCTGCCTTACCCTACTTTCCTTTTCAAACTTCCTTACCTTGGCTCGTCTAATATTTCAGGGTCAGGACTGGTAACAAGGAATGCTTATTGAGAAAGATTAATTTAGACACAGAGTCCATAGGTGATCAAACAGTTAATGCACTCAATTGGTAACCAAAAGGTTGGTGGTTCAAGTTAATCCAGAAGCACCTCAAAAGAAAGGCCTGGTGATCTACTTCTGAAAAAATTTGCCATTGAAAGCCGTGTGGAGCACAGCTCTACTCTGACACACATGAGGTCGCCATGAGTCGGAGTTGACTCCATGGCAACTCTTGATGATAGAATTTAGACTCAGATGTTAATGGCTCAGAGGTATTTGCATTTTAAATGGTGGTAGCTGTCCAGAGACTTTACAAAGGATCTTGCCCAAAAAAAAAAAAAAAAATTTCAAAAATGGATTTTTTTACTGTACAGTGAGGAGAGCCGCTAACATCCCCAGAACCCAGATCTTTAGTGCTAAATCTCACTTGCTTGTAGGGAAACAGAAACATCCAGGGTCACACAGCAAGTGCACAATAGGGCTAGGCCTAGCACTATGCACGGTTATTGGCAGCATCCAATGCCTTTTCCACTACTGGAGAATATCTCTCAATGCAGACCTTGTGAGCATCCTGCTGCTAGAGAATGCACAGACCCAGGGTGGGGACACGTATAATTACTTCTCAGGGGAGGATAGAAATTACACATCATTGCCCTCAAGGCCACTGAATGGCCCTAGGTAATTACATGGCCCATCCCCATCTGTTGCCCAGGCACCCCTCAGTCACAGCATCACCAAGTCAGCCCCTTGGGTTTCTGTATCCTACTGATGGGCATTTTTCTTCTTCTGGCCTAATGAGCTCTCAAATCCTTACAACTGCCAGCTAATAGGATGCAAATTGCATATACCATCCAAATACAAAAGACTTGCATGTTCCAATAGATTAGTTGATAATTAGGCTTCAAATTACTAATTAATTCAGTTCGAAACATAGTTGAGTATGTGGTGTGTGCGTTTCTTCCTCCTTCAGAGGAATAATGCAATTTATAAGATGATAATTTTTAGAAATTCCACCACATTATTAGCCTGCTGCTGCATGGAACTGACCCCTCCTTCAGAGTGTTTGTGATTAGGGTGTAATTATAGAGTTAGAGACCACGAAGCCTCTGAAGTTCTAGTAAAAGGAGAGGGCTACACTTCTATTACATAATTCTGTCGGTCACTGTCAGAATGCACAAGCTTCAAAGCAGCCAGCAGCATTATTCTAGCAGGATTGCTTTGGAGGGATGCTGGGAGAAAGGAGGGAAGGAGAACTATGGGACAGACTGTGAAGAGGAAGTGAAAAAAAAAAAAAGCCCTGCTTTTCTCCAGACACTGCTATTAGCTACTTTGTGGTCTTGGGCAACTCTCTAGCTCTCAGTTTCCTCATCTATCAATTGCGAAGAGCAGTTCCTGCTGTATCCACTCACAGCATCATTGAGGAAGATCAAATATGTTGCAAATGCCACCATGCCTTGAAAGGCCAAATGTGCTCTACTTGGATGGGGAATTCTTACTTCATATACTAAATCCACCTGTCTGTACATATTCATACACTGTGCATGTGTGGGTATGTATATACATATATATATATACACACACATATATAGGTATGTGTATATATGCATATAAATACATATGCACATATATACATACGTATATATATGCATATATATACAAACACACATATATATGCTTATAAATGTATTTGAGTCATACGTATTTGATAGGATAGATATGTATTTATGTTTTCATAGCATTGGTATGTTCACAGGAGTCCCTGGGTAGCACAAACGGTTAAGCACTTAACCAGAAGGCTGATAGTTCAAACCCATCCTTAGGCACCTCGGAAGACAGGCCTGGCCATCTGCTTCTGAAAAGTCACAACCTTGAAAACTCTATGGAATAGTTCTACTCTGAAACACATGGGGTTGCCATGAGTTGGAATCAACTTGACAGCAACTGGTTTGGGTTTTTTTGGATTGGTATGTCCATAAAGTGAACTTGAACTATGCAGAGTTAGAGAACGATGCCATGATTTCTTATTAATATGCCTGGGCCCTGGAGGCTGCTGGAGGGCCACGCCATCCAGTCTGACTGTCAGTGCTCTTCCAAACCTCAGCACTGACTCTAGGTCCACTCACTGCTTCGAGACTGTGGTCAAAGCAGATGTCTGCAATTCAGAGCCCCCAGGATTAGAGCCCTTTTGTTGGGACCCACCAGCAAAACTTAGAAAAGACTAGCATTTCTAAAAACGACGACCTCTGGACCCCTGTAATATGTCTGTAGAGCCAGTTTGGAAACAGTGCATTAACAATTAAACTCTTTTTGCCAGTGTGATTGCAAATACAAGTACCCAAATCATGAGGCAAATGACCAGATTATTAATATTGATGATTAGAGTATCATTGAAATAAAAGCACAGCATTTTAAAATTCTTGTAGAGAACTAGCAGACCTCTGAGAATTCATACAGGGACCAGTAGACCCCAGTTTGAAAAATACTGAAGTGGCTTATTGTTCTTCAGTGTGGGCCATGTGGAGCCTCCTGAGAAATACCAACAATAATAATAATACCTCCCACTTGCGCACCACATTATAGCTTACGTGACATTTTCACGTGAATAATGAGAACAAGTTTTTAACCTGACAACTTTTCTGAGAGGTAAGCAAGGCAGAACTCAGCATCCTTGTTATAAAGATGTGGGAACTGAGGCTGAGAGATGGTAACGACTGAGCAGCAAATGAGGAAGTTAATGGAGTTTGGCTGTCAGGAACTTGTGGAAAGCCAAGTGAAGTAGGTATAAGAATAGGACGACCAGGCTAACCTAACCCCAAGCCACATGAGCCACTGAACTGGAATTCCTTCAACCCCTAATAAATAATAACAACAATAGTAACAATGACAACTTCTACAATTTATGGTTGCTACATTCCAGGCACAATGATAAACGCTTAAATGCATCTCCATTAAACCTTCATGATAACTCTTGAGGTAGAAAATATTATCCCCATTTTTCAGATGAAGAAACTGAGGTTCAAAAAGGTTAAGTGACTTTTCCAAGGTCACAGAGTTTATAAAGTGATGGAGCTGGGGTTCCCCTCCAGGTCTATATATCCCCAAAGTCCATGTTTTTATGACTGTGTCATTGTGACTGCTGAGCACGGCGGGGTGGAAGGGAAGGTGGACAAGATGGCTTAAGTGGAAATCTTGTCTACATTGCCAGTGATAACTTGGAATTCCAACTCAGGGTCTCATATTCCTATTGGATACCTTGTCCATTGTGCATTAATGGGATTGAATTATAATTATTATTTCTAGTATGTAAGGAAGCTGAGGGAGAGACTGTGAGGTCAGGTCATCTTAGGTCATGGTAGGGCATTTGGGAACAAGGACAAGCAGCTGTTTCTACCTTATGCTTGAAAGTTAATTCCTGTGGAATGTTAGGGTCGGAAGCTTTGGTCCATGTGGGTAGTTAGTCCAAGCCCACGCTCCATGCTGCTGCCCTCTGCCAGATCAGCCCTTAGAAGAAACTGTTCTTTTGTCTCCTGCTCCCCTATGGTGCAAAATCTGTCGACTCCTTCTGTAAAGCTGAGCTCACCCACTGTCTTCTCAGCACCTCTCGTCCCACTGTCTCGGT
This sequence comes from Trichechus manatus latirostris, assembly GCF_000243295.1. Classification (NCBI taxonomy): domain Eukaryota; kingdom Metazoa; phylum Chordata; class Mammalia; order Sirenia; family Trichechidae; genus Trichechus; species Trichechus manatus. Next base: position 29,466,123 of record NW_004443947.1, on the reverse strand, counting down.
GCCATACCGAGTCACATTTTGTTTCTGCAGCTCCTGGTGAGGTGAGTGGTACAGTAGTCAGGGAGGGTAGTGCTGGGGTCAGACAGACGTGCTGTGTGGCATTAGTCAAGTTACCTACACTTTCTGAGCTTTCATTGCATCATCTGTAAAAAGGAAATAATATTATCTACTTCTTCATGGTATATTCTGACAATTAAGTGAGGTAATAGCTATAAAGCACTTATTGTAATACCTGGCCCAAAGCAAGCACTCAATGAATGTTAGTAATTACCACCACCATCATCATTGTCCTCCTACTCATCATCATTATTATTATTAGTAAGGCAGGACGACATCTCATGTCTGGGGACAAGATGTTATCTTTGAGGTCCCTGAACCCCCTTCCCACTAAATCTCATCCATCTGTTCTATGCCACCATAACCCCAAGCATTTTTCACTTACCATAATTGGGATTAAACAACTGATTCACAGTTATTTAAGACCTTCCCTCCTGTTTATCTGTAAGCTCCCTGGGAAAAGGCCTTGTTCACTGTTGAATCCCCAGTACCTGGCAAAGTAGGTGTTCTTTTAAAAGGTATTGAGTGAATGAGCAAGTGAAACGGTTTTTCAGGAAATAAACAACATTTGCTCCTATATATCACATGCATTTAAAGGCAAATTCCTGGTGTCTATGTGAAAAGAGACAGTGAGAATATGAGTATAGTTGTAACTAGGCAAATGTGTAAGTAGAAATGAGCTTCAGAGAGCTTCTAACCCACTTCCATAAGGGCCAGAATCTCCTCTACCACATCCCTAACAGAAGCCCATCCACCTGGTTCCTGACTGAATGATACCCAGTGACTGGAACTCATACCTCTGAGGCAGTCCATTATCTTTGAGAAGGGTTCTGACAGTTTCTTCCTTGTATGGGACACAGCCTGTCCCCTGTGTCTCCCTCTCACTGGTCCTGGCTCCACCTGCCCTCTGCATTTGTAGAGCACATCTGCTCCCCTCCCACTAAATAGCCTTCTCCCAGGCTGTAGTTCTGGCAGCCAACCAAAGGAACCTCAAACATGGTTCTAGGCTAGGCTCACGTGACAGGCACTAAGAACAACATGGGCATGTCTTCCAGCAAGATGGTCGTAACAGTATACAAAGTTTTAAGAAGAATGCCAGAGAAAAGTTACAGACCGTGACAATAACACAAGTCCCACAGATGGCCACATGAAGTGCTAGAGTGTGGAGTCAGAAGCTAGAGAGGCCGCGACGGGCTGCAGTGTCTGGGAGGGACCATGTCGCTGCATCCTCACGGCCAGCAGCATGCTGAGAGTGCATGGAAAGGACCCAAGAGAGTTATTGCGGAAGGATCCCTATGAGCTCGTCTCATCCAGCTCCCTCATTTTACCAAATGGAACTCTGGAGACCCAGAGAAGGGAAGGGACTTGTTTGAAGTCTCGTAGAAGTTAAACCACCACCCACCTGTCGGTTTGATCATGAGGATGGGGCAGGACCAGGCAATGTTTCATTATGTTGTACGTGGGGTCTCCATGAATCACGGTCAATTCAATGGCAACTAAACAACAGACGTTAAACAGCAGAGCTGGGCTAAGATTTGGAGCATACGGCGCCCTGTTTTTGTTGTTTGTTTTCCCTCCTGTCTACGCCCTCTTTACGTCTACAGTGCACATGTGTGCCCGTGAGTACATGTGTGTGTCTTTGTGTGTGGGTGAGCGAGTCTGAGATAAGCTCAGAGGCTCTTCCTCTCTCCCCCCTTGGGAGAGACTCTCCTCCATGATGGTCTTATTTCAGTGTCCCTTCGCCCTCTCACAAGCCTTCCCTCTCTCCCTCTGCTTTCCTCTCACTCTTCCAGAGCAATCGGAGCATGTGGGTCACTTTATAATAACCAGAGCTGACACTGCAGAGGGCCTCTTGAAAGAAAGGGGGTAGGTGGGAAGAAAGCCAAACCCATACCCCAAAGCATACTCCCCTCCTAGGTGGTCTAGCACCCCCTCAGGCAAGGCAAGGACTGGTACTCTTTATATCCACACCCATGTTCCCTTTCCATTTTGGTGTAATTCACCCTCAGACACTCTTGAGAGTAGGATTATAGCTCTATTTTATGAGTCAGAAAACCGAGGGTCAAGCTGATAAAAGAACTTTTTCAAGGTCATATGGTAAAAATGGAGCCTTGGTGGCTCAGTGGTTAAGAGTTTGGCTGCTAACCAAAAGGCTGAGTTCAAATCCACCAGCCTCTTCTTGGAAACTCTACGGGGCAGTTCTATTCTGTCCTAAAGGGTCACTATGAGTCGGAATCGACTCTATGACAATGGGTTATGGTAAAAATAGAAACTGAACTCAAACCTCTCAAGTTCTAAAGGCTAGGCTCGTTCACTGTTCAAATCAGAGGAGACCTTTGCAGCTCTTAGGACTGCAACCATAATTGAGCATAACCGAGAAACTCCTTTCCTCCTCAGATTCTGGTGCAGTGGCCTAGATTTTGGGCAAATCACTTCACCTCTCTGAACCTCAGCTTCCTCATTCATAAATGGGATGGTAATACATACCTTACAAGATAAAGATTAAATTAGTCAATAAATGTGAACTTTTAGAACAGTGTGTGCACCAGAAGCCCAGGGTCTCGTCCTAACTCTACTATCGCTATCTAGAGACTCGTTATCATTCAAGCAAATCTTTTTTTTTTTTTTTTTCCTTAAGGGTCTCCATTTGTTCAAGATTTGGCACAACGCTTTCAAAAGGAATAATTTATGCAAAGGAGTTTTCCGGCTGTGCAATTTAGGGTTCTAGTTTTTCTGCCTCCCTCTGCAGTTCAGAAGTATCAAAAACAAAATCCTCCCAATCACGCTGGCTCCCTTCATTATAGGGAAGATACTGCCCCATTAATCTCAGGCACTTGGTGTTTGCATCCTTTGCTCTTGCAAACTGCACACACCTTGGTGGATTTGGAATGGCCCTCATACCTCTCTGTGCTGGGTCAGCATCCTGAGGGCCATTGTAGATATGCTGGACAGTGGCTGCAATTGCTCTGCCAGAGAAGGGAGCCCCCTTGCCACCACAAGCTTAGAAGCAGGAAGGTACCCTTAGCACACAATTTTGGCAGGCGGTTGGTGTTAACAAGAGAGGTTCGGGCCTCCTTTCTTTACCTGTCTCTCTTTTTAAGACAGAAAAGCAGATAATACAATCGAGTCCAACAGATCTGGTCTAGAACTCCAGGATATATGTAGCAGTTGAGGGCATAGGCCCAGGAACCAGACTCGCTTGTTTTGAACCCTAGAAAATTGCTTAACCCCCTCTGCCTCAGTTTTCTCGTCTGTAAGAATGGGTATAAGAATTGGATTGTTAGGGTAAAATGAGATAATGCATATAAAGTGATGAACACAGTTCCTGACATGTAGAAGAGCTCTGGAACTATTGACTACTATATTTATTTATAGTATTTCTGCTGCTGTTGAGTCAATTCTGACTCATAGCGGCCCTACAGGACAGAGCAGAACTGGCCCATAGGGCTTCCAAGGCTGTAATCTTTATGGAAGTAGACTGACACATCTTCTCCCCATGGAGTGGCTGATGGATTCGAACAGCCGACCTTTTAGTTAGCAGCCAAGCATTTAACCACTGCGCCACCCGAAACCCGTTGCCATCGAGTCAATTCTGACTCATAGCAACCCTACAGGATACAGTAGATCTGCCCCACGGGTTTCTAAGAAGCGGTTGGTGGATTCGAACTGCCAACTTCTTGCTTAACACCCGAGTTCTTAACCACTGTGCCACCAGGAGTCCTTATTTATGTTAATAGTACTCATTATTTTGATCCTAGTACCAACACTTTCTAGCAGTAATATCCTAGGCAAATTACTTAATTTCTTGGAATTTTTTTATCCATGAAATATGAATACATAGAGCTAACCTCCAGGGCTAGATCATAAGGATTGAGTGAGATAATATATGAAGTGCACCCCATACCAGGCCTAGTACACATTCCATGCCAATAAATAGAAGCTTTTGTGGTTAGGCAAGGACTATCATTATTTTGCAAAAGGCAGACCTTAGCCAACTCTATTCTGTGCTTTGCATATATAATTTCTAATCTTTACATCAGTCCCACTAGAGTGAGTGGTACTATTATACCTGTTTTCCAGATGAGGAAACAGAGTCTGAGGGTTGAGTAACTTATCAAAGATCACAGAGCTGAGTTTTAGACCTATACCTGTCTGACTCCTCCTAAGTCCGCACTCTCCTCCTCTAGGTTGCACGGTGGTGGATGGGCTGCAGTCTGCTTCTCACCTGGGCCCTCTGGTCCATCCCAAATCATGATGACCCCATGTGTATCAGCATAGAACTATGCTCCATAAAGTTTTCAATGGCTGATTTTTTTCAGAAGTAGACTACCAGGCCTTTCTTCCAAGATGCCTCTAGGTAGACTCAAACCACCATTTCTCAGTTGGGCAGGGTTTTGCTTTCTGCTGCTAGAGGCGGTAGGCAGCATTGCTGACCTCATCTTAAGCTGAGGAAGCGCGGGGCCATCAGTTCCTCCACATTCAGCCCACATCAGCAGCAAAGGAGTCCAGATGCTTGGTTTTGCCAAGCCTTGCTCCTGAGAGGCACCGAGGAAGTGCTGAGAAAATGATCTATGAGGACTCAGGAAAAATGGCTTCCATAAAGCTTTGCTGAGACATACAAGTGCCAAAATGCACTATGATCCCCGAGGGCTGCTAGATTTAAGCATTCTCTCTCTGTCCTTCTTCTCACCAGGGAAGGGGTCCTCTGTATAATCCTGGTTTCTAGATTCTCAGGGTTTAGATAGTAAGGGAATTAAGAAGCAAGAGTTAAAGTTGGGCTGGGAGCTTTCCTAGGGGGTTACCCCTCACACGCAGAATTGCCAGGCCTTTCAAAGACTTGGTTTTGAAAGGACTTGAGCTCTTTATCCATCCAGGGACTAGCCTGGATGGAGTGATTTAAAGGAAATCCTCCTTACCCTGCCAGTTCCAAATTCTGTAGCTTGGACCAAAGCCAGAGGCCAGCATGCACTTTCCAGGAGAATTGCAGCAGGGTTGGTTTGCCTTTCAGGCACGATGCTGACAATACAAGGAACTTGGCAGAAAGGAGAAACTTTGGCAAGCATCCCCACGTGTGCCCACCCAGAGAAATCACCTCCCTCTCACCTAGCCACTCATTGTCCCTCCTTCTGGAGCCTTAAAAATCATACTCCCTTGAGGGTTAGAGAAAGGCTCAATGTTGACGACAATGGCGGTAACAACTCTAGGACTTTGTTAAACAATACGGTACTTCACTTGATCCTGTAACACAAAGGGGCAGTAGATAATCGGGCATTTATCTATACTCCATTATTAAGTAATAAAGGTGATGCCAAGTGGGGAGGGGAAGTAGACCAAAGTCACCCCCTGTACGGTGGTGAATGATCTGTGTCTGGAATCTTAGAGCCTGCCATTGCACTTTACCCTGTAGGGTGATGGTTAGTAGCATAAATCAGATCACTTGGGCTCAGATCCTGAATCTATGTGATTATAGATTAATCATTTAACCTTTCCAAGCCCCCATTTCCACCACCTGTCTATCAGTTTTTGGTGCTGTGGTGGCTTACATACTGCCGTGATGCTGTAAGCTATGCCACCGATATTTCAAATACCAATAGGGTCACCCATGGTGGACAGGTTTTAGCTGAGTTTCCAGATTAAGACAGACTAGGAAGAAAAGCCTAGGGATCTACTTTTGGAAATTAGCCAGTGAAAATCCCATGGATCGCAACAGAATATTGTCTGACATAGTGCTGGAAAATGAGCGCCTTAGTTTGGAAGACACTCAACAATGGACTCCAGCACACCCACAATTGAGAAGATGGCACAGGACTGGGCAATGTTTTGTTCTGTTGTACACGGGGTCACCGTGAGTCAGAGCCGACTTGACAGCAATGAACAACAAAACCAGCAGTAAGCCTCCATTTGCTTATCTCTTAAATGAGTTTAATATTATTATTTAATATCAGGAATAACAAGACTGTTGTAAACAAGAAATGATATCTTCATGGTAAGCACATAGCACCATGCCTGGCATAGAGCAAGTGTCTGATAAATGCTGGCAACTGCTGTCACTGCTGCTGCTGTAATGGTGGTGACAAAGGTAATAATAGTAATAATAGTTAGAGCAGTAGCTGCAGCCATTTTTGTCACCAGTGTTAAAATGTATTCCTGTTTTATACAGGGGATCAAGTGGGGCTTCTCCCCTCCCAGGAAGGAGTTGGCCAGTGTAAATGAGGAAAAAGTTTTCCCCAGAACAAGGAGAAGTTCAAAGGTGGAGGTGGGCTCAGTTTCACTGTTTTCATCCAGAACGTCCCCTGAGCATGCTCAGAGCTAGAAATCGGGCAAAGAGAAAAGAATCTCTTCTCAGGGAAGGTTCTCATCATCTAGGCCCACAAGTGGGCAGTGTGGCCTGAAGCAGACCACCCAGTAGAGCTTGGGACCCAATGGCTGACACCTCTCTTGCGTCTCACTGATTTCTTGGGCATCCACCACCTGCTTCAGCAGCGTCTGGCCCCAGGGAACGGCTGCAACCTTGCAGAGCCCTGGTCCACGGCCTCTGCCTGTGTCCCAGAGCGAACTGAGTAAAGAGAGGGATCTTATAGCACTATAAGTCTTCTAGGTCCTTCTGTGTTCACATCTATCCCTCTCTCCTTCCCTGCTTCATATTCGAATGTGCTTTCCTTTCTAGATTCTCCATCTGACTCTAGAGCCTGTGTGCACATTGCTTCCCCAGTTTCTATGTGTTTGGGCCTCATTCCTTTCCCTCTTGCTCTCTCTTCCGTGATCTTACACCCTCATCCTCACTCTGCCGCTCTTCTCCTTTTGTTCTTTCTTCATCTTTTGAAGGAGTCCCTGGGTGATGCAAACAGTTAATGTCCGTGGCTGCTATCTGAAAGGTTGGAGGTTTGAGTCCACCCAGAGGTGCCTCAGAAGAAAGGCCTGGTGATCTACTTTTGAAAAAGCAGCCATTGAAAACCCTATGGAGCATAGTTCTACTCTGACACACATGGGGTTGCCATGAGTCAGAGTTGACTCAATGGCAACTATTTTTTGTTTGTTTGTTATTATGTTGATGACACTGTACTAAGCATGTGAGGGACATAGAGGCCCATGAAACATGGGCCTCTGGGTGAGTATGTACTAAGTGCCAGGCGCTGTTCTAAGACTCTGACGTATATTAACTCATTTAATTCTCACAACAGCCCTTATTGTATAGCAGAGGGTACTGAAGCACAGAGAGTTTGAGCCAAGGTCATGCAGCCAAGATGTGGTAGAGCTGAGATTTGAATCTAGGAGCCAGGGTCCGGAATCCAAGCTCCGTGCCCCACATTCTGCTGATGCGGACAGGTGGTTCCTCAAACACGCCATCCTCTGTCACGCTAACTCTGAATCTCACAACATGCGTGTGCCCTGCTTTAGAGTGCTTTTCCCTGCCCTCATTATCCAACCAAAACCTCCTCCTCTTTTGGGTTTTATTGCTTCCCCTAAGAAGCCTTCCCTGACTTCTAGGATCGGGTTTTGTCCACTTATTTTGCTCAATAATTACTTGAGCAATATTGGCCTTTTCCATTAGACCTTAGCTCCATGAAAGCAAGGACCAGAACTGTTTGATGCTGTGGTATAGTCCTGTGTCTAGCTTGTACTTGTAATTATTAAGTACTCATGAATGAATGAATGAGTATCCAGAATATTCCTTTCCCCAGTAGGTTAAAGAGATATTAGTGTTTAACTTTCATTCATTTTCTTCACCAAGCACTCACTGGGCAACTAATATATATGAGGTCCTGTGAATGCTTCTTCAGGTGGCTTTTCACCAAAAGGTGGGCCTGCCTGACCCTCCCTCGGTGGAAAGGTTTTGACCATGTAGAAGGAAGACGGCATTGGTTTCAAGTCTACCAGGAACTCCAGCCATAGGGCCCTGCCCCACGCCAGGAAACCATAAAAAGGCTGAAATTTGAAGTGACCTCTGGCTCTTTCTCTCAAGTGACCCTGGCCAGTTGTCACCCCTGACCGCAGCCAGTGAGGGCAGAATTAAGCCAAGGGAAAGATCAGACAGGAAGTATACCTCTGCAGCCTTTGCATCAACAGCCCAGTCTGGGTACCCCTGACTTTGTGCCACAAAGTCCTAGCATTTCCTCCTCAATCACAGGACTGAGAGAAACTGGTTTGGTGAGACCCTGGCTGATTTTTACAATGCTTTGTCAGTAATGGACACCGTACGCAGGGGTATATGTGCTTGCGTGTTTGCAGATACCCAAGCATGCGGGTGCATGCCTCTCTGGTTTCTAATGTAATTGGGTTTAAGTCAGCACTATTGCTTTCTTCTAATATGGGTGGTGTTTCAGCACAGCTACAGTGTCTTATTGACTAGGTAGGAATCAGATAAACCTGCATATTAGCAAAGGATTACATAGGAGGAGGACACATTAAAGGTTTGCTTGGCTAAAGTGGCTAAAATAGGAAAATATGAAGCCCTTATGCAGACATGGGTATTTGAGGACATAACTAAATGCTCCGTTCATAAGCATTCCATGAATTCGCAAACATCCATATTCATGTGCACACACCTGTGTGATCACAGAATTGTAGATCAAAGCTGGAAGAGCCCTTAAGAGAAAAATCATCTGTCTCAGAACTTCCCAGACTTTTTGGTTTGAAACTCTATTTTCAAATGGAATCTTGGGGAGAGGCCCAGTATGTAAAACAGATAAAAAGCAGAGCTTCTTTGGTGGAAGGGGGAGGATGAGGGCCTAGGACCCCATCCTGCTGCCCTCCCCCTAATCCGACCTCTAAATGCCTTTAACCTAGAAACATTGTTGGAAAAATCATTGACATACCCGATGCCCTGTTGTACCTATAATAAACTAATGCCTGGAGAGGCTGAGGCAATTTCCCAAGGGCAAACAGCTTACTGGTTCAAAGACAGGACAGAACTTAAGTGGTGATCCCTAAAACTGTTTTCCTGACACTTCTTATTAATGAACTGGTTCAGAACATACTACACAAAAGGTCAGTAAAGAGATGTCTTCGGTCCACAAAATAAAAGCTGAGAGGCCGAGAGGCAACAGGATTGAAGCTTATGAGAAAATCATGAAAAGGATGAGCAAAGACTTGTCTGTTCCTTCATTCCTCAGGCTTCTATTGAACAAGGGCCCTGATCCGGATGCTGTGCTGTGGACACTGTGGGGCCAAGGTCCCTGCCCTCTAGGAGCTCACAGCCTCATTTTGCTGCTGGGAAAAACCACTGCAATCTCAAAGAGATGGCTAGGACAGGCCTAGGGGGGATAGAAATAAAGAGCTTTCTCCTTCACAGCATCAACACACATTAAAGGAGCTGAGGACAAACTCCTGGGCTCAGGGAAGCCTGTTAATCTCTTCTTACTCTAAAGATGCAGCCCCTCCCAAGCACCTCATTTCAGGACAGGAGATAAACGAATCAGACTGATTAGACTAAAGTTTATAAGGCAGGACAGCACAGTGGTTAGAATACAAGCCCTAACCAGTAACCAGTAACCATCAAGTTGATTCCGACTCATAGTGACCCCATGTCAGAATAGAACTCTGCACAGGGTTTTCAGTGGCTGATTTTTTGGAACTAGATTGCCTTTCTTCCAAGGTGCCTCTGAGTGGACTCAAACTTCCATTTTTTGGTTGGCAACTGAGTGCATTAACTGTTTGCGCCACCCAGGGACTCCATGCAAGCCCCAGAGTCTTGTTACTTGCTATGACTGGGGTCTGTGCCCCTCACTAGCTACATTATGTTGAGCGTAAGCTACTCTATCAATTTAAGCCTCAGTTTTCTAATTTGCAAAATTGGAGTGATAATAGTTCCTACTGCACAGGATTGTGATTAGGATTAAATGAGATAATACTAATAAAGCACTGAGCACCATGCCTAGTACATAGTATAAGCCTGATACATGTTAGGAACTATGGTTGTTGTTCTGTCATTATTATTTTAGCCAAAATCTGCCTCCTCAGGATATCTTTCTATTCATTGGTTCCCTCTGCCTTCAGGAGCCTCAGAGAACAAATCTTCCACCTCTTCCTCATGGCAGCCCTCCAGAGATTCAAATATATCCTTCACTTACCCTTTTAATCTTCTATTTTTCTGGGCTGATCATTGCCACTTTTTTTCAAGTGTTCTTCATGTAACAAGAATTCAGACCTCACTTCCCTGTAACCATCCTCTCAATGGAGCTGTCATCTAAGAATCTATCTGAAGGTTTGGAGAAGCCGGGCATGTTCAGTTTGTGCCATTCAGAGAGAATGAAGCACAGGTTCTTTGATTTGTTCTCATCTGACCTCTTTAGATCGCATGGGAATGAAGTGGAAAGAGTGCTCTTTCCCGCGCCCCAGGACTTGTTTAATAAATCTTCTTCCTGCTCCCCTGTCCCTTAACATTGTGAGTGCCCCTTCTCCCTTCTGGTGGGTGTGGTGTCAGCACAAGCAAGACGATGAGGGCTGAAGAGCTTGTACGTGGCCTCTTGAAAGGATGCCAGAGAAAAGGAAAACTAACTTTGAAGATAAACCTTTTCATCCCTTGAAAGCTGTGTTCCCGTACACCTGCCTCAGCTTCTCTCAGTTTTCTTGCCTGACTCAGTCCCTGGATTTGAAGCAGATCTAATAACATCTAACCCTTTTTGACCCAATAATAATATGACGGTGAATATGGTGATAATAATAATAGCTAACATTCATTAGGAGCCCTAGGGGCGTAGTGGTTAAGAACTCAGCTGCTAACCAAAAGATTGGCGGTTCAAATCCACCAGCCTGTCCTTGGAAACCCTATGGGGCAGTTCTACTCTGTCCTATAGGGTCACTATGAGTCGGAACTGACTCGACACCTAACAACAACAACATTCATTAAGCACTTGTTATGTGCCAGACACAGTTCTAAGTGCTTAAACTCATTCATTCTTTTAAACCTTACAACAACTCTCTGATGTAGGTGCTATTACATGTGCATTTTGAAGAGCAGAGAACTGAGCCTTGGAGAGGTTAAATAACCAGAACGCACACATAATCGGTTCTTTTGTTTCCAGGCACACGTGATAATTGATAGTCCTAATGACAGCCCAGAGCCTCTTCATGATCCTTAAAGCATTTTCCAAATCTTCACAGCAAGATGCAAGTACCTCCAATATAGTTATAGCGTTTAGCATCTTTTTAGGGTACCATAACTATTTATGACACCTTTCCATTCTAATCCTTTGAAAATTATAATTGACACATGATAAAGTGACTGTATTAACTAAATTATTTAGTTTGAGTACTTTCAGTCCCAGGCATTCTACTCAAATGGCGGTTCAGCTTTACACTGTTTCCTACAGTGGGTAAAAACGGGACACACGTTCTAATCCCAGCTGGTCTTCTAACCAGCCATAAACCCTCAGGCCACAATTCCCCTCTCTGGGCCTCAGTTTCCCTATCTGTACAATGGACCTGACCTCCAGATTCTTTGTTTCTGTATATATCAAGAGTCAGGAAACTACAGCCCATGGGCCAAATCCAATCTGCCACCTGGTTTTGTACATACAACCTGTAAGCTAAGAATGGTTCTTACATTTTTAAATAGTTGGAAAACAATCAAAAGAAGAACGTTTCGTGACACTTGAAAATTATATGGCATTCGAATTTCAGGGTCCATAAATAAAGTTGACTGGAACTCAGCCATGCTCATTCGTTTATGCTTTGTCTATGGCTCTTCTCACACGACATCTGCAGAGCTGAGTAGTTGTGACAGAGACCTTACGGCCTGCAAAGCCCAAAGTATTTACTAACTGGCCCTTTACAGAAAAAGTTTTGCCAAATCCTGGTATAGATGTGCAAATAAAATAACTGCAAATAAGTATCAGGTGCCTACTATGCACATTTACCTCTCAGAGTGGTTTGGGGGATTAAATAGGATTTAATATAAAGCATTTAGTAGAGTGGCTGGCTCAGGTTAAGAGCTCAGGAAATGTTTAAAACAAATCTAGGAGTGACTCTCAACTGGTTATTTAAGTTTTCATTTTTAAATGGCAGTAACCTCAAAACTCTCAAAAGGTCATTTGGATCAAGTTATATAATGCATATGAAGAGGCATTTTTGCCATTATTGTCGGTTTCGATAGTCTTGTGAGCAATGCTTCTGAAGCTGTGTTTCGGCACAGCATTTAACAGCACCAGTGTTCTTTAAAGGAACCCTGGTGGCGCAGTGGTTAAGTGCTCTGCTGCTAACCAAAAGGTCGGTGGTTTGAACCCACCAGCCACTCTGCATGATAAAGATGTGGCTGTCTGCTTCCACAAAGATTACAGCCTTGGAAACCCTATGGGGCAGTTCTACTCTGTCCTATAGGGTCGTTAAGAGTTGGAATTGACTGGACACAATGGGCGTTAATGAGTTCTAGTGTTCTTTAACTCCAGGCCAGGAGATAACAAATTAAGCAGGTCTCGCTTAACAGACCATAACAAAGCTTCAGTAAATGCAACAACTTCTCTTTCCTCTTTTGCCACTGCCATTCTCTCTCCCACTTTCTAGCAATTAACGAATGAGTCCTAACCAGTAAGGATAGATTTTGTATTTTAATAGTATTTTAAAGGTAAAATATTCACATGGTCAAAAAAAAATCAAATATTACAGAAGGATATAAAATGAAAAGCAGATGCCTGCCCTCTTCAACCTCATACTTCCTAAAAGTAACTATTTTAAACCTTTTCTGTGTCTCATTCTGGTCATTTCCTCCACGCCTCTACATAATATGCTACGTCTCTTTTTCTTGCTTTATCAAGTTTAATCCTATCTGTGACTCCCTATTAAAAAGATGATGAATCATCTCACCCTGCCCTCACATCCTCTCCTCAATGCCACTGCTCAATGTTTGCTGATTATATTAATCTGGAATTCTTCTGATAATAACCTTGGTAATTTTAATATATTGCACTTTGATTTTTTATTTACCAACAGTGTTGTTGTTATCTTCTAGTTCTGTCAAGTCAATTCCGACTCATGATGACCCTATGTGTTACAGAGTAGAACTGCCCCTTAGGTTTTCCTTGGTTATAATCTTTATGAGAGCAGATCACCAAGCCTTTCTTCCACAGTGCAGTTAGGTGGGGCCAAACTGGCAACTTTTCAGTTATCAGCTGAGCACAAACTGTTTGCGCCACTCAGGGCCCTTCTTCACCAGCATTCCAGCTCGTTGCTGTCAAGTCGATTCTGATTCATAGCAACCTTATAGGACAGAGTAGAACTACCCCATAGGGTTTCTGAGGAGTGGCTAGTGGATTCCAACTGCTGACCTTTTGGTTAGCAGCCAAGCTCTTAACCACTGTGCCAACAGGGCTCCTCAACAGCATTAGAGCTTTGTAAAAATACTGATTTCTGGTTTTCTCTCAGGGCTACTGAACTGTCATCCTTGAGAGCAGCTATTTTGCAGAAGCTCCCCAAGATATTCTGGTGTGTTGGTCAAATTAAGGACCACCATTCTGAGAGCCTGCAGTCCACCAGTCCGCTCATTTTCACTTGAACAGAGATGGCAGGCAGAACATCCTCTCACATCATTCATTCACAGGACAGTGTGAAGGGCCACAGAGATGCCAAAAAAAGCAGACAGGAGCAGAATGACCCAACAGCACCAGTGCTCACCCATCACAAAGCTTCTGTTAGATGAGAAACGGTCACGCTTCGAAGAGCAGCTTCTGGCTGCTAAGACATGAAGGAGTATGGGTTCGGGACACCTGGGTTCTCATGCTGCATAACTTAAAAACAGCAGAACCCTGTGGATTAATTTCGTTTTCATTCAACATTCACAGTGTGCAGAGCAAGGTATTCAGTACTGGGGGGCATATTATCAAATAAGCAAAACAGCTCAAAGAGAGCAGTGACAATCTTCATAGTTTAAATCTTTAATAGAATACAATTAGCAATGATGCATTCTTATACAATAGTATATAGTTAATTGCACAAATACAGCATATTTCAAAAAATGTACTAATTACAAAAAATTACCCTCCAAGGTTGGTTTGTTTTTAATAAAATGGCAAAGACCATTAGAAAATAATTTAATAAAATCTTGTTTAATGAGAGTGCTCAGGGGAATAGAGAGAGTGAGTTGACTTTCCAAGTTAACTGTAGGCAAATGGTTAACACCTTTATGTCCCCTTTTTAGTTAGGAACACCTTTCTATATTGGCAGAGTATGTTTTCCTGCATTATGGAGAAATCAAGTCTAGTAACGACAAGAGACTAATTTAGTGATTAAGGAGATTGTAGGGATTCAAGATTATCATTCCCAGCATGAAATCTTACATTAAAAAAAAATCCATTATTGTGGAGTCTATTCCAACTCATAGTGACCTTATAGGAGAGAGTAGAACTGCCCCTTAGGATCTCCAAGGCTGTAATCTTTACAGAAGCAGACTGCTACATCTTTGTTCTGTGGAGCAGCTGATGGATTTGAACCACTGACCTTTCGGTTAGCAGCCAATCGCGTAACCACTGCACCACCAAAACCAAAAAATCAAACTCATTGCCATCGAGTCAATTCTGACTCGTAGCAACCTTGTAAATCTTACATAGTAGGGAAAATGTCAGCTATTATTTGAACATATATTGTCCTCAAGTTATTCCCTAATTTTCTTTCTTTTACAGAGACTCACAAATATCAGCTTGTTTTACCATTATTCTTTTGTCCATTCCTTCTCAGGGGAGCAGAAGAGTTCGGTTGGAGGGTCCCATTAGTTTGACTTTATGTAACCATGGTTTGGCTCCACTAACCCTTGTAGTCAGACATTCTGGTGATGAAGTTGAGTAGCATTTATGTTTGGGGCAAATTCTGCCTTTCCCTTTGGCCTCTATTACATTCAAGATGAAGGCAGTCAGGATGAAGTACCTAGGAGATTGTTTACAGATTTTCAAGAGACAGAATTTGACCATGGGAGATAATTTCCATTTCATTCTCTCAATAGTTACTTTATGAACAAGATGTTCTTTTTAAAGTCTCTAAAAATTATGGGAAATCTCTCAACTGTGTATTAGCTTTTAGCCAGTGGTGGGATAGCTGGCTGTTAGGTGATAGAACATCTTGGAATGCGTATTGGGTAAACCAAAAAAAAGAAAAAAATAAGCAAACCCATTGCCATTGAGTCGATTCTGTATCATGGTGACCCAGGGATAAGAGATTAGGAAATGTTTAAAATAAATTTAGGAGTGACTCTCGACCGGTTATACAAATTTTCGCTTTTAAATGGCAGTAGCCTCAAATCTCTCAGGTTGTTGTTTGGATCAAGTTATATAATGCATACGAAGTGGCATTTTTGCCATTATTGTTATCTTCGTTATATGTGTTCCAGAGTAGAACTGTGCTCCTTAGGGTTTTCTTAGCTGTGATCTTTACGGAAGCAGGTTGCTAGGCCTTTCTTCCATGGTGCTGCTGCGTGGGTTCTAACTTCCAACGTTTAGGTTAGTAGTCAGGTGTAAGCCATTTGTACCACCCAGGGACCTTGCACATTGGGTATCCGTTACCATCGAGTCAATTCCAACTCATAGAGACCCTATAGGACAGAGTAGAACTGCCCTGTAGTGTTTCCAAGGAGTGGCTGGTGGATTCGAACTGCCGATCTTTTAGTTAGCAGCTGCGTCACCCTAATTCTGATTTCACCTCAGCTTACTAGTACCATTGTGCAGATCAGTTGACCTCTGTGAACCTCTGTCAACTGTGGCTGTTGGACAAGTCAATCTCAGAAGATATTTAAAACCATGAAATTCTTTTTTCAACCAGGTAAAATCATTCATTGGCATTTGCTGCCTGATGATCATAGCTCCCCTGGTTAATAAGTATTCTTACTTGAGGAAAAGCTCAGACTTTTATTCATTCACTCAACCATTATGTAGCGAACCTCTGCTCTGTGCCAGGCATTGGTCTAGATGCTGTGGACACATCAGTGAACAAGGCAGAAAAGGTCTCTGCCCTCTTGGACATGATATTCCAATGGGAGGAAAGCAGATGCAGACAATTGACAAGGGAACCAATGAGTAAACCAGAGAATTTCCACTGGTGGTAAACACTCTGGAGAAACTTTAACAGGGCTCTGAGTGGAATTGACTGGACTCCTTGTTGGGGTGACTTGATTTGGATTTGCCCAGAAGCAGATACTAAATCAAGAATTCATGTGGAAATAGTTTCTTTGGGTCCTGTGTTAGTTACCTAGTGCTGCCATAACAAAAAAAACACCACAAGTGGGCAGCTTTACAGAACAGAAATTTAAAGTTGTGTTATTTGTATCTTTACAACTACACGAAGAAAAAGAGAAATTTATTATCTCAGGTTTCTGGAGGCTAGAAGTCCATGGTCTCGGCCATGTTGAGTATTTCTGTGGATCTCTCTCCTAATTTCTGGTGACTGCCGGCAATCTTTTGCTACTTGTAGATGTATCCTTCAAATGTGGCTTCTGTCTCCCTCCTGCGTGTTTCATGTCTATTGTGCTTTATTTATAAGATACCACTAAGAGGGGTTAGATTTAGGACCCACCCTGCTCTGGTATAGCCTCATTAACATAATGAAAGAAAACCCTTATTTCCAAACAGGGTCACATTCACAGGTATAGGGGTTAGAACTTCAACACATATCTTTGGGAGACGCAATTCAATCCACAACAGGTGCTGATCCCAGAACACCAACAGGGAAGTAGGAAAGTGAGGCAGGGAAGGAAAGGCACACAATAAAGGTGCATTATTCAAAAGTTGGAGGCCCAACATGATGCAAACGGTTAACAAACTTGGCTGGTAAGAGGTTGGAGGTTCAAGTCTACCCAGAGGTGCCTCAGAAGAAAGGCTTGACAATCTATTTCCAAAGTATCAGCCATTAAACACCCTATGGATCACAGCTCTACTCTGACACACCTGGGCTCACTGTGAGTCAGAATTGATTCAACGGCAACTGTTTTTTTGTTGTATATGTATGTTTGTGTGTGTGTGTGTGTGTGTGTGTCTGTGTTTTAATCTAGCCAGTTACCACTGTGTGCCATGGAGCTCTATTGAGATCTCTAGAACTCAGTGTAGAACATACCTCAGGGTTGCCCTACCCAGGGGAGAGGATTCTGGGGTATAACCTACAAACTCTCTTTCCGGCATTGGTTGAGGGCTGCTTCTGGGTGCACTAACTCCCCGACACATCTGGCTCACCCTGTACATGGGCAGAGTAACAGGTGTTTGTGGTTAGGATGTAACAGGAGGTATCAGTGTATAAAGGAGAGACGAAATGGGCCAGCCCTGGCAGCGTCTACCACAGGGCCAGAATCAGTTCTTTAGGCAGGAGGTCAGGAAGACTTCCCTGAAGAGATGGCATTTCAGCTGAGATCTGAAAGATGAAAAGGAGCCAACTAAGGAAAGCACATTTCCACAGAAAGAATAGCAAGGACAAAGGCCCTGAGTAGGACTGAGCGTGGTTTGTTTATAAGAGAGAAACAGTAAAAAATCATGGAACTTTAGAGTTATGGGTATGAAAGGGGGGTGTCTTTGAGTCATCAAGTCCATTTTTTAGATAAGGAAACTCAGTCATTGAAAAATTAAGGGACCTACAACTATCACGGACTCCACCAGACTGAGTCCAATACAGCTAGATGGTGCCCGGCTACCACCACTGACTTCTCTGACTGGGATCACAACAGAGGTTCCTGGACACAGCTGGAGAAGGATGTAGAACAAAATTCTAACTCACAAAAAAAGACCAGATCTTCTAGCCTGACAGACTGGAGAAACCCCAAGAGTATGGTCCCCGGACACCCTTTTAGCTCAGTGGTGAAGTCACTCCGAAGGTTCACTGTTCAGCTGAAGATTGGACAGCTCCGTAAAAGAAAACGGGACTAATGAGGCACAGCAGTCCAGGGACAAGGACCAGAAAGCAGGAGGGGACAGGAAAGCTGGTAATAGGGAACCCAAGCTTGAGAAGGGACAAGTGTTGACGTGTCATGGGGTTGTTAACCATTGTCATAGGGCAATATGTGTACTAACTGTTTAATGAGAAACTGTTTGTTCTGTAAACCTTCATCTAAGGTACAAAAACAAAAAAAGAATTATCTATGTGAGATCAAACTGACAACAGCAACTCAAAAGTTTGATGGGAAGCCTAGGGGGCAGTGAGTTGAAGATAATGGTGATGGAATAATTTGGAAAAGGATAGTGAGAATAGCAGGACAACTGGAAGAATGTAATCGATGTCACTGAACTGTACATGTAGAAACTTTTGAAATGGTGTAACTTTGGCTATGTATATTTTCCCCCCCAAAAAAAGTCCTCCAAGGTCGAGAAGGGAGAGTGTTGACATGTCATGGGGTTGTTAACCAATGTCATAAAAGAATATGTGTACTGACTGTTTAATGAGAAACTATTTGTTCTGTAAACCTTCATCTAGAGTATAATAAAAAAAATTTAAAAAACGAAAAATTAAGAGACCTGCCCACAGAGCCATAGTGATGCCGAGGCAGAGCTGGGGCCAGTGAGCAGGTCTCTAGGCTGCCAGTCCAGGCTTCCTTCATCTACCACACTGCTTACCCTGCTCATTTTACCATTTCACTCATAGGGATCTGGAAGTTTCTCCAGCTATGGAACCCAAAGGGCACTGACTTTATGATCCCTGCTCAAATGCCTACCCTGGGTCCCCCGTTATGCCTAAAAAGATACCCAAGTTAACATAAGGTTCCAGTGATCTGGCCTGGAGCTGCTGCTATACCCTCATTTCCCACCCTCTCCCCCTCATCACCGAGCTCAGCCACACTAGCCTCCTTACTATTTCTGGAACATGTCAAGAATCTTCTCATCTCTAGGTATTTGCTCAGAATGGTTTTCCCCACAAATCCATAGAAGATTCATAGACACATCCAAACTCCCTGAGGAACCAAGTTACTGGGCTGAGGGCTGGGGACCATGGTCTCAGGTGACATCTAGTTCAATTGATATAGTTTATAAAGAAAGTGTTCTACATCCTACTTTGGTGAGTAGCATCTGGGGTCTTAAAAGCTTGTAAGAAGCCATCTAAGATGCGTCTACTGGTCTCACCCCATCTGGAGCAAGGGAGAATGAAGAAAACCATAGACACAAGGGAGAGATTAGTCCAAAGGACTAATGGACCACAACTACCACAGCCTCCACCAAACTGAGTCCAGCACAACTAGATGGTGCCCAGCTACCACCACCAACTTCTCTGATAAGGATCCTGGACAGAACTGGAGAAAAATGTAGAACAAAATTGAAACTCACAAAAAAAAAAAAAAAAAAGACCTGATTTACTGGTCTGACAGAGACTGGAGAAACCCCTAGAGCATGGCCCCCAGACACCCTTTTAACTCAGTACTGGTCACTCCTGATGGTCACCCTTCAGCCAAAGATTAGACAGGCCTATAAAATAAATAGTAACACAAGTAGCTTAACCATGTATATGAGACTAAGTGGGCACACTAGCCCAGGGGCAAGGACGAGAAGGCAGAGGGGGACAGGAAAGCTGGATGAATAGAAATGGGGAACCCAAGGTCGAGAAACGGAGAGTGTTGACATATTGCAGGGTTGACAACCAATGTCACAAAACAATTTGTGTATTAATTGTTTAATGAGAAACTAATTCACTCTGTAAACTTTCAACTAAAGCACAATTAAAAACTTTTTAAAAAGAATGCTTTTCTCCAAATATCCCTGAGGTTCAATCACAGGGCCTCACTTCACTCAAGTGCCTGTGTAAATACCACCTCCTCAGACAGACCCATCCTGATTATCTGCTCCAACACATGACCTCTCCCCTCCCCATCCTCTTATCCCACTTTATCTTTCTTCATAGGACTCATTGTTAGTGTGTAGTATATTATACTGTACTACACTGTGCTATACTGGATTATACAATATACCTATTCACTTGTTCACTTATTTTTTTGTCTATCTTCCTCCGCTAGAATGTAAGCTCCATAAAGGTAGGACATAACTTGTTTTGTTTACTATTAGAATAGTGCCCTGTAGGTCCTCAAATATGTTTGTTGAATGATTAGCGGTCAAGTGAGTGAGAGAGTTATTAACAGAAGACCTTAGTTCTGATCCCTTCTCTACCACTAACTCACTGAATGACTGCATACAAGTCAATTCTGTCATTCTGTCTCAGTTCCTTGATTTGGCAAATAGACACAAAAATTTCTACTTTATATAGTCTAAAGTGAAATGAGCCACAAGTATGGACTTACTGTAAATTATTGACCGTATCATACAAATGAAAGGTTTCCTTTTTAAGTGCAAGGCTTCCTGAGTTTGAATGAACTTCACCAAATGGGGAGAAAAGTTTCATTCCCAATAAAGAATCATTGTGGGTGTTAGAACTGGTAAGGCTTCATCAGGTAGAGAACAGCTAGACCGTTGTATGGGAAAGAATACACAGAAGGGGATGGAGATGGAGACCCAGATCACAATCCAGCCTCTGCCACAAGCTTGCTGGTGACTTGGGAGAAGTTGTAGGAGCTTGCCCCTGATGGACTATAGATTCTTGTTCTTCCAAAAGGGCTGGGGGTGCGGGGGAGGAATATAGATGAGACAATTCCTTTCTTATACATGTCTACTTTATTCTATATGTCCCTGTTATCATAATAACCCAGCCACAATTTATTGATCGTGTAGTTTGCACCACTCATTTTATATGAATCCTAGTATTGAATCTTCTCCACAACCTTCTAAGCTCCATTATACAAACAAGAAAACCATGAAGTAACTGAGTCCAAGGTTGTAGAACTAGTGACTTGTGAGTAGCAGAGTCAGCACGTAAGCCCAGGCATGACTGGTTCCAGAGCAAACGCTCTTAACCACAGTGCTTACTTTGTGCACAAAGCGATAATGGACTTCAAAAGAAAGGGAAGCACAACCATCTCTAGAGTTATGTCCACCTTGTGCAACAGGATGGAAAGTTCTGTGATTCTGTAACATATTTAAAGTTGATTTTTCCAGGCAGGATAGTCTTACTTCTGCAACCCCCCTCCTCTACAGGGCTTCATGGACATTGACCTAAACAAGTTCAAGGAGAGTGGAGCAAATGTGACAGGTTTCCAGTTGGTGAACTACACAGACACCATTCCAGCCAAGATCATGCAGCAGTGGAAGAACAGCGATGCTCGAGACCACACCCGAGTGGATTGGAAGAGACCTAAGGTAAGCAGGCAGCCAAGGACCAGCCTGGGATCCAGAGATAAGCTTTCTAATAGGAACGAGCTATGGAAAATATATCCTTAGAGATTAGGGTCACGCTGCAAGAGTCAATCAGAATGAGAATGGTTTTAACAAGATAGACATTTTATTTTTCTCTCATGTAAACAAAATTCAGAAGTCAGCAGTCCAGGGCCTGTACAATGGCTCTAAAATCATCAAACACTCAGGACTCTATTATTTTTTGTTCTGCCATCCTCAGCATATGGCTGCTACCTTATAGCACAAGATGGTTGCTTATGCTCCAGCCATTACCTCAGAATTCTAACCAGCAGTAAGGACAAAAGGAAGATGAAAAGCATGACTGCTCCCTTGAAAACTCTTCATAAATCACACATAGATCTTCCACTCACATGCCACTGGCCACGTCTTAGAAGCCTGGCCCCAGGTGGCTGCAAGGGGGGCTAGAAAATGGTATCACTATTCTAGGCAGGGCCACCCAGCTCTAGGGGGTTGCCATTTGCATTTATTTCTATGTGGATAGGGACTCCTTAAATTGGGCAATGTGGCAGCCCTTATTCTGGTCAGCCATGTGCCCAGCTAAAAATTAGGGTACTCTAACTAAATAATACTCAGCAGATCTCAGTCTCAGGCAGGTGTATTGTCCCTCAGCATGCAAACTATCTGCCTTTCACTTCTCACCAATGCAACTCAAAATCCTGCAGCCAAAATCTATTTTGTTTGCTATTTGAGAATAGCTTAGAATAGGGATAGCAAGTAACTTGTCTTCCCCTTTTCAAATCCAATGGCTTGGCAGTGGCTGTGTGAAACAGTGTGTTGAGAAGGATTCTGAGGCCAAGTTTGTTTATCTGGCACAAAACAGTGAATCCTTGGCAGACTTTTTCTTGCCAATGGGTCACTTTTTTTGTGAATATCAGGTTGTTTAATTGAGATGTTTCTCATCCCACTGTTGTGCAAGCTGATTTAGCTCTTCCAGGAATGAAGACATATTCCAATATGATTTTATGCAAACAAAATCACAAATGTGCTTTAAAACAATGAGGAAACACATGTTGTTGTGTGCCATTGAATCGATTTCAACTCATAGTGACCCTATAGGACAAAGTAGAACTGCCCCATAGGGTTTCCTAGGCTGCAGTCTTATGGGAGCAGATCCCCAGGTCTTTTCTCCCACGGAGCGGCTGGTGGGTTCAAACCCAATTGAACCAAAAGGTTAGCAGCCTAGTGGTTAATCATTGCACCACCAGAGCTCCTTGAGAAAACACATAGGCATTATTTAAATTAATATGTGAATGCTGTTGTTAGTTGCCATTCAGTCAACTTTGACTCATGGTGACCTTACGTACAACAGAACAAAATGTTTCCCAGCCTGGTGTCATCCTCACAATCTCCATCACGTTCAGGTTTGATATGTGAATACCCCTCCTCATTACCAAAAGATTGGAGCAGCTTACAAAAATAACCATATGCAAAATAATTTTTTCAGCTATAAGATGTGAGAGAATCAAAGTTAAAAATTAGAAATATATGTATACATTCATTCTATAACTATTAGAAATTTACAATGTGCCTGACAACAAGCTAGGTATTAAAGACAAATTAATGAAGAAGACAGATACTGGTTCCAAGAGAGGAAATATTGTCCTGGACTATTATCCTGGTTTTGTTTCATCCACAACTTACTCCCCTTTTGGTTAAAGAAAAAAACAAAAATTAAGAGTTGTCAAGAATAAGCACAAGAGGAAAATTTGCAGGACTTAAGCCTAGGAGTTGGGTAAGCTGCGTGCAGAAATAATTAAGAGCTCCCTCTTTTTGAATTCTTTTGTTCTTTTACTGACACAAGGGATGGTGGAGTAAACAATTCCTTTTGGCTCCCAATCAGTGATTGTAACCCAGAGAAAATGAACTGCTCCTCCCTGGCATGTATCTGGCCTGCAGATGTGTTTTATTTAGTCTATTCTTGTTCCCCTGCACCTCCCACCCACCCCCATTGAACCAGCATTTTAAAAATCACAAGATTGTACACAAAAATCTAGAATTCTGGCTTCTCTTCAAAAATCATATCCGGCAATATTAAGCTCACAATTCAGGAGGGCAACATGGGCTAGTTGCCCCCATCTGAAAAAGCAGGCATTTCCTGGTTCACCACTGTCCCCCTTCTCCCTTGTAGCTTGCCTGGCCCACTGCACACATTCCCATCGCTGCTCCCACCCTACCTCCCTGTCAGTTTTCTTTGCTACCTACCCGTCTCCATTCCTCCCACCAGTACACCTCTGCGCTCACGTATGATGGAGTGAAGGTGATGGCTGAGGCTTTCCAGAGTCTGCGGAGGCAGAGGATCGATATATCCCGCCGGGGGAACGCTGGGGACTGTCTAGCTAACCCAGCTGTGCCCTGGGGCCAGGGCATCGACATCCAGAGAGCTCTGCAGCAGGTAAGGCCAGTAATGATGGCCCCACCTCGTGGGAGCCTCGTAAGAGATTTCATATCACATGCAGTCAGAACGCAGTCATTTTTTTAAAAAAAAGAAGAGCATGGCAAAACTTTGGAACAACAGCACTGTGTTTGTGGCTCTTGGTATATATGAAAGCTCATGTAGAAATAAAAAAAAAAGGTATGGAATAGTCATCCCTTAAAAGGCTATATTTTCTGCTTAGGGATTATGCTGAAACAGGGAAGCAGGTGATTCTCTGTGTTTGGAAAGGTAAGTTGAAATGAACAGGTATGAAACTGAATGACTTGATCAATCTCCGTCTTGCTCTGATTTTCTTGGATTTCATCATTACTTTACTCTCTGTGCACTTTTCATGAGGGTTTACGTTGTGGGGGGATGCTGAAAGTGTTTCTGAACCAGTTGCCTTCCAGTTGATTCTGACTTACGGCGGTCGCATGTGTGTCAGAGTAGAACTGTACTCTCTAGGGTTTTCAATGAAGTAGATCACCAGGCCTTCCTTCCAAGGTGCCTTTGGGTGGACTTGAACCTGCAACCTTTCATTAACTGCATCTGAGTTCATTAACTGTTTTCACCACCAGGGACTCCCATTTCCAGTCCTACCTTCTTGCCTCTCAGCATTGCAACCGTATATTCTATTCGCACCTAAGGACAGTTGAAGAACAAGGATGAAATGTGGCCGTGTCCACACGAGTCTATTGGCTATGCCAAGGATTCTGAGGCTGAATTCAGATTCAACAGGGAACACAGAGAACATAAACACAGTGACTATAAATATTCAATTAGTGATGTCTGCTGTGGAAGCAGGATGAGGCAGCAGTACGGGTAACCCGCTACTATGGAGTCGATTCCAACTCCTAGACACCCTATAGGATAGAGTAGAACTGCCCCGTAGGGTTTCCAAGGCTGTAAATCTTTATGGAAGCTGACTGCCACATCTTTTCCCACGGAGCAGCTGGTGGTTTCGAACCACCAACATTTCCATTTTCAGCCAAGGGTTTTAACCACTGCACCACCAGGGCTCAGTGGTACATGTGGGTCATGTATTTAACATCCCTGGTTTATAAGACTGATCCTCAGCTTCTATTACCCTTGAGCTCCTAAAGTGGGTCTCTAGAAGTACCTTGAGTCCAGGCTGTGATTGTCATAGTGCCGATGGACAGCACCATACAATGTCTCTAGTGCCTCCTGATAGACAGGCTAGAATTCCAAGGGAGACTGGAGAGAGAGGGCAGTGCTCATCACAAAGGGACGACAGAGCATCCGGCCGGCACAGTGGGAAGCCAACAACAGCAAGATTATTTGATGCAGATGCCCCTCAGGAACCTGCCCCGCCCCCTCCACCCCCAACCCTGCCCTCCCAACTCCCAACAAACACACCAGTAGAGTTGCCTGGGTAAGACCAGCTCTACTCTCAAGATTACATTCAACAGAAGGTGGATTTGGGTTTCTGGGCAAGAAAGGAGCATTTCTAAACGACGGAGAAATGTAGAGCAAAGTGTGCAACTATTTCCACTTGTTTTCCAACCACACGTGTACAGCTCTAGCAATTTTCACAACCTACGGAAAGAGAGGAGCTCGTCACCAGCTGTTCCTCAGCCTCAGGGCTTCAAACCGGTTCATTCCGGTTTGAACCCCTTCTGAGAATTTGCATTTCCACCCCAGATATAATGAATTGGAATCTACATTTTAACAAAATCCCCAGGTGATTCTTATGGGTAGTAAATTTTGAGAACCACTACTCTACTAGTGGTTCTCAGAATTGATCCCGAACCAGCAGCATTAGCATCGCCTGGGAATTTAGAAAATACAAATTCTTGGCAGGGATTCGAACCAGACCTAACAGGTTCAAAGCCCTGCTCAGCCCTGATAAAGTGCCTTTAGGTAGAGAAGAAAATGTCGTCCTGTCATTTGGAACAAAGCTCAGCGTTGGCCTGGCTGACTACAGGAGGAACAAGCTAAGGTCTGCCAGCAGCCATTTCTGCCCTCCACCAGCCCCCACGCAGGGTGGCCCTTGCCTCATTAGGTAGCAATGGCAGACACCAGGCAGCTTCCAGAATGATTGCCAAAAGTGCAGTGCCTGTCCCTGACTTATTTAAAATGTTCTCCCAGACTCCATCTTCGAGACAGATTCTGTTTGCAATGTGAGACTGGTTTCAGAAGGTCCAAGGGCATGCCCTCAGCTTCCCAACCTCCCAGCTCCCTTGCCTCTCCCATCTTAATGATGTTCCTGGAAGACATTCTGACACCACAGTGACAGTGATTAAGCCTGGGAGGCAATGGGAGGTAGCAAGAAGGGCTCTGAACCACGAGGCAGGAGAGCTGGGTCCCAAGTCCAGCTGAGCCCCTGACTATCTGGGTGACCTTGAAACACTTATTCAGATCTCCTGTGAAAATCTTAACCATGGAAATGTGGAGATTGGAGAGATGACTCCCAGATCTCAACTGGCTCTAGAAATTTAAGTGTCTAATTATTTTTTTTCTTATGATCTAACTTGCATCCTTCTTGTTTTAATGTATATTCATTCTTCTGCTTCTGCCCCAGTGGGGTTAGACAGGAGGTGGTTGACATAGTCAAAAGAATAATGACTTATTTTGCCATGGAATCTCTGGGTCGTGCAGTTAATGCACTCAGCTACTAGCAGAAAGGTTGGAGACTGAGTTCACCCAGAGGTGACTTGGAAGAAAGTCCTGATGATCTACTTCCAAAAAATCAGCTATTGAAAACCCGATGGAGCACAGTTCTACTCTGACATTCATGGGGTCACCATGAATCAGAAGCCACTCAACAGCAACTGTTTTGTCTTTTGAGGTTTTTTTTTTTTTGGCTTGGAGTCAAGACAAGTGTCTGCCTACCTGCTCCCTGAGCGCCTACTGCGTGCTCTGGACTGGGGCAAGCACTGGGGAAGATAGGAGAAGGCAAAACTGAGCCCATAAGAAACTCACTCAGTCTCTAAAAAAAACCAACCAACCAACCAACCTTTGGCCTTCGAGTTGGTTCTGACTCATGGTGTTACAGAGTAGAACTGCTCCATAATGTTTTCTTGTCTCTAATCTTTACAGAAGCAGATGCCAGGTCTTTCTTCTGCAAAGCTTCTGCCCTCAATGACCGGATTTGAATCACCAACCTTTCAGTTAGCAGCTGAGCACAAACGTTTGCACTACCTAGGGACCTCAGTCTCTTTGGGGAGAAGAAAACCTAGCCCACTGGAAAACAGAACTTTCTGGCCCTAAGATCAGCTGTTCAAACTGATTCCTTTTCAAACCTTTGTTTAGCACCTAGAATCAACAGAACGTGTTGCTTAAAGAGACCTTAGAGATGACCAGCTCCAAGTACCCCCCATTTTCTAGGTGAGACAGCAGACCCCAGGTGGTCAAAGATATACCCAGTGCCACAAGGCAACTTAGCAGGGGAAGCTGGACCAGACCCCATCCAGGGCTCCTCCTCCTGTCCCAGGCCTGGCCTACAGCCCCAAGGACGTTTGCCAGTAAGCATTGACCTCTGGGGCCTTCCACACACAATCATGGCCACTGCCGAGTCAATGCATCTCTAGTCCCAGCTCTTGAAACGGCCATGCCTCTAGGGTGCAACTGTCTGCCCACAATGGGCTGGGTAAATCTGAATGACGTCCAGTCCTATGGAGGTGGGGCTGGGGGCTCAGGCATCTGATGCCCTGACCATGGCCTTAGGACAGCACAGTGTGAGGGGCCCTGTGGTTCAGCTTGTGTCAGAGCTGGGAGGTACGTGAGTTAAGCCCAGATGCCCAGCACTGCCTGCCTGGAGAGGCAGAACACTGGAGTGGAAAATTCTAAAAATAATAGTAATAATGGTTGAGGGCTCACTATGTACTAGGCTCTGAACATTCTTTACACAAATTATCTCATTAAATCCTCAGTATAACACTCAGAGGTAGATTGTTGTATTAATTGTGCTTTATAAATGGAGAAACTGAGCTTTGCAAGGTTAAAACGCTTAGTGGTGAAACTGGGATTCAGCCTCCCATCTACCTGCCACCTCTCTTTGTGTGCTTAGCTGCTCTGCTCTGAAGCCTCTAAGGCCCAGCCTGGTGTGGAGGAGGGAGGGGAACAGGAGCTAGGGCCCAGCCTGGAACAGCATATGGACTTGGGTAATATCCTTGTGTCTCCCATCCTCCTCTCCCTGCTGCGATTTCCTCACCAGCAGAGTGAAGACAATCAGCCAGCAGGCCTGCCCCCTGCCTGACATCCTGGGAGCCATTCAGAATATTAATGAGCCTACATCCTGGAAGCCCTGGGAGCTCCAGGAAGAAGGCAGCATTAGGTGCCCATATGTCAGCTTCTGCTGGCAGAGAAGACCCAGCTCCCCAAGTCAGGTCCTTAGCATTTGGAGGCTCTTCAAGGATACGATTAAAAAGCTTTGGACTCTTTCTCCCAGAGAAATACACATATGTACATACATATATTTCTGTATGAGCAGGAATCGGGGGAATCACAGACACTCCTGGAGGCCCATCCCAGGTTAAGAAAAAAAAAAAGTTGTCATTTTTCTTGAAAAAAAAGTTTTTCTTGACTCTACCTCATGGTGACCCCATGTGTGTCAGAGTAGATCTGCACTCCATAGGGTTTTCAATGGCTGATTTTTCAGAAGTAGATTGCCAGGCTTTTTTTTCTGGGCTGCCTCTGGGTGAACTCAAACCTCCAACCTTTCAGTGAGCAGCCCAGAACATTAACTATTTGCACCAGCCAGGGACTCCCAGGTTAGGAATACCTGCCCTAAATAGTGACCAGCCAATAATCAAGCATATCCAAGTGAAGGTGTGTCCAGCACTTTGCTAGATGGAGTCTGGGATAGGGTGGGCAATAGGAACATAAGACACAGTTCCTGTCTCTCAGGACTTAAGATCCTTTCAAAGGCAAGACAAGTTCGTGAGAAACAATAATGAGAAAGGTGTGGATTAAAGCTATATTTGTTTCCTAGGGCTGCAATAACAAAGTACCATAAACTAGGTGGCTTAAAACAACAGAAATTTATTCTCATAGTTCTAGAGGATAGAAGTTCAAAATCAAGCTGTCAGTAAGGATTTTCAGTGGCTAATTTTTCAGAAGCAGACCACCAGGCCTTTCTTCCCAGGTGTCTCTGGGTAGACTTGAACCTCCAACCTTTAAGTTAGCAGCCAAGCACATTAACCATTTGCACCCCGCAGAGACTTGCAGTCCTTTTAACCACTTGCTATCTTAAGTGACAGCACCAGAGATATCAGACATGAGGCTCAGAATAAAAAGGGATAATGTATAAACTTCTTAGAACCTCAAGGCAATTGCATGAGATAGTTAGAGCCAAGATTATTCTTCCCATTGTTCAGGTGGGAAAGGGGAAGCTCAGAAGGGTCCTGAACTGTGTTCTGGCTAGAATAACTGTGATGTAGTCCAGCTGGGACCTGCTTACAGGCCCTGATTCCTCACACCAACAGTGCACCCAGAGGAGAAGCCAAGGGCAAGGATCCATCTGAAGGCAGAAGCAGTTATAGAAGGTCTGGGTCCAGAAAGGCTCATCTGTCTCCCTCAGATGCTTTGCCAGGATCCAGTAGGGGGATGCTGGGTGAGGGACAGTGGACAGTCAGTGTTGACGGCTCAAGTAGTAGAAACATTAACCAGCACCTTCCCAGCACCAGGCAGGAAAGAAAATTTATGCTTCAGCATGCCACCCACGGCAGACTCTGAGCTGGCACCCAATAGTGTTTACAGGAAACCCAAGGTCAATTCTCCATCTTTCGTGGAGGGAGTTGATGGGTACCAGGATGGTGTCAGGAGTTCCAGGAGGCAGGAATCAAGGAGAAAGATCTGGTCTCCATCAGTCTGACCCCAGTCGTCCTGGAGCAAAGGTAGGGGATGAGAGTCCCAGAGGCTCAGCCCTGAAGGATGGTGTCTTAGTCATCTAGTGCTGCTGTAACAGAAATACCACAAGTGGATGGCTTCAACAAAGAGAAATTTATTTTCTCACAGTCTAGTAGGCTACAAGTCCAAATTCAGGGCATCAACTCCAGGGGAAGACTTTCTCTCTGTTGGCTCTGGAGGAAGATCCTCGTTGTCAATCTTCCCCTGGACTAGGAGCTTCTCTGCACAGGAACATCAGGTCCAAAGGACACGCTCTGCTCCCGGCACTGCTTTCTTGGGGGTATGAGGTCCCCAACTCTCTGCTTGCTTCCCTTTCCTTTTATCTCTTAAGAGATAAAAGGTGGTGCAGGCCACATCCAGGGAAACGTCCTTTACATTGGATCAGGGATATGACCTGGGTAAGGGTGGTGTTACAATCCCACCCTAATCCTCTTTAACGTAAAATTACAATCACAAAATAGAGGACAACCACAGAACACTGGGAATCATGGCCTAGCCAAACTGATACACACATTTTTGGGGGGACATAATTCAAACCTTGACAGATGGAGACAGCAGTTTCAAGTTCTGTATAAAGCACATGTTTCTGAGAAACTCTGTCCTCTGACTCTGACACTCTACAATAAATGATTTGAGGCTGAACCATTCTCTTGACCTCTCCTCATCCACCATCACCAAATGGTGGTTCTGGGATGTCTCTTTTCCCATTTCTCTGATGCTTTGATTTATCTCAGTGTGTGTAAATCTTAGCTTCCCAAACTGGCCAGTGAGAGCCTTCAGCTTCCCCAGGCTTATCAAGGACTTTGTGTGAATCCTTGTACCAAGCACTTTAAGCTCTGAGTCTCAATAATGCTATCTGTAAGATGAGCAAAAAAAAAAACAAAACAAAACAAAACAAAAACAAAAAAACCTCTGTCCTCTGTCCTTTTAACTCACTAAGTTTCTGTGAACATCAAATAAGCTGTTGTCTGTATAAACACTATATAAATGCAAAGGTCCCTTGAGTCACTAAAACTCTGTAAATGAAACACTTGAGCTTACTGGAAACTGAGGAAGTCATGTAAAATGACAGGGACAAGATCCTCTTTTCTGCTGAAAGGGTGCCGTGTTCTGAGACCACAACCTAGCAGACACAGGGCTTCAATTTGAAATCTTTTTTATTTTCCTTCCCTTTTATCCACTCTACACACCACAATAGTAATAGTAATCATCACCACCACCACCACCATCATCCTCATCTAAATAATGTATACTATGTATTGAACAGTCCCTGGGTGGTGTAAATAATGCTCTCAGCTGCTAACCAAAAGGTTGGAGGTTCAAATCCACCCAGAGATACCTTGTGATCTACTTCCAAAACAACTAGTCACTGAAAACCCTATGGGCACAATTCTACTCTGATATACATGGGGTCTCCATGAGTCAGAATTGACTCTATGGTGACTGGTTTGGTACTGGTACGTATGAACACTCATGTTCCCAACAATATACTGAGCACCTCAGTTGTTTGAGAAAGAAACCAAGACACAGGTAGGTTCAGTGATTTGCCCATGGCCACATAGTTAGGAATTGACAGAGTATGGCCTGGGAAATGTCCAGCTGGAATAGTGGGTGGCAGTATTTAGGCAGGTAGAACATGCTACATTGCATATTTCTGTGTCCCTACTTAGAGCCTAGCACAGTAGCACTGGCTCCTGTTTGAGAAGCTCTGGGTTTTAGGCTTGGCTCTGCCATTTTTTAGTCATAAGTATTGAGCCAATCACTTTACCTCCCAGAATTTTGTTTTCTCCCAGCTAAAGGGGGATTATAATCTGTGGTCAGTGTGCCTCAGGGGCTTCCTGTGAATAGAGATGAAGTAATATGCATAAAAATGTATCATAAACGTGAAACATTTGCGAAGTGGCAGTAGTATTAGTATCAATATTACTAGCAAGAATAATGTTGTTGTTGTTATTAGGTGTTGTCGAGTCGGTTCCGACTCATAGCGACCCCATGCACAACAGAAGAAACACTGCCCGATCCTGCGCCATCCTCACAATCGTTGCTATGCTTGAGCCCATTGTTGTAACCACTGTGTCAATCCATCTTATTGAGGGTCTTCCCCTCTTTCACTGACCCTCTGCTTTATCATGGTTCCTCCTGATAACATGTTTAAAATACGTGAGATGAAGTCTCGCCATCCTTGCTTCTAAGGAGCATTCTGGCTGTATTTCTTCCAAGACAAATTTGTTCGTTCTTTTGGCAGTCCACGGTATATTCAATATTCTTCACCAACTACCATAATTCAAAGGCATCAATTCTTCTTTGGTCTTCCTTATTCATTGTCCAGCTTTCTCATGCATATGAGGCGATTGAAAATACCATGGCTTGGGTCTGGCACACCTTAGTCCTCAAGGTGACATCTTTGCTTTTTAACACTTTAAAGAGGTCTTCTGCTGCAGATTTGTCCAATGCAATGTGTCATTTGATTTCTTCACTGCTGCTTCCATGGGCATTGATTGTGGATCCAAGTAAAATGAAATCCTTGATAATATTAACAGCTGGCAAATATTGAATACTTGACACAGGCCAAGCACTGATCATAAATTATTTCATTTAATCCTTAAAACAATCTTAAGAAGTAATTCATTCCAATTAGTCCCATTAAAGTAATGAGGAAAGTCAGAGAGATTAAGCAATTTTCCATACTAATATGCCATACTGATGATGGGGCCAAATAGTAGACGACTATTTGGATCATTAGGTCATCTTTGGGTTTGGGTAAGTCAGTCTACCATCCAGTCATCTGTATATCCACCCCATTCTGTTTTTCCAGATGAGTCACTTAAACTGGTACCTACCAACCTAGAAACTCCACCTGAAGCTGAGTGAGTGGATTTGTGGCAAGGCAGCAAGCGATGACCAAGTGAAAAGAAGGGGAAGTTGCTGACAGGGCTGGAATTGCTCCTTTCTCTTATTCTTTGTAGCAAGATTTGGACTTTCTCTCTCTCTCTGTAAAAAAGCAAAGACAGCCCAGACTTTTCTAGAACCAGGGATTCCCTCCAGATTTTATCTGAGAAAGTGAAGACCTTATTGTATAATTTGCTCAGCACTCTGGGCTTGTCATGGCCTTCCCACTGAGACTTCAAATGAGAAGATGATGAGAGGGTCAGCCTCAGAACAGACACACACATACACACATACATATACGAACGTGCATGCACTCTCTCATACTCTCTAGTATACACACCCCCACTATTCTTATACCTTCTGAAGGCAGAGTTGCTGGCCACTGTCAGAAAAAGATAAAACCCTGCAAGGCTTCCTCTTATGCTATTTGAAGGGGGGAAAAATAAATGGTGCTGGGATCCAGAGGTGGATTTGTATTGGTAACAGGTAGAAACTCACCTCACTGGCCTTAGGCAAGTGGGATTTGAGGACACACCACAGGTCACTATTGTTGTTGTTGTTAGGTGCCTTCGAGTCAGTTCTGACTCATAGAGACCCTGTGTACAATAGAACGAAACATTGCCCTGTCCTTTGCCATCCTCACAATCATTGTTAAGCTTGAGCTCGTTTTTGCAGCCACTGTGCCAATCCATCTCGTTGAGGGTCTTCTTCTATTTCCCTGACCCTCAACTCTACCAAGCATGATGTCCTTCTCCAGGGACTGATCCCTCCTGAGACATGAGACAAAGTCTCTCCATCCTCACTTCTAAGGAGCATTCTGGCTGTACTTCTTCCAAGACAGATTTGTTCATTCTTTTGGCAGTCCATGGTATATTCAATATTCTTCGCCAACACCATAATTCAAAGGCATTAATTTTTCAGTCTTCTTTTTTCATTACCCAGCTTTTGCATGCATATGAGGCAATTGAAAACACCATAGCTTCAGTCAGATGCACCTTAGTCCTTAAAGTGACATCTTTGCTTTTTAAAAAAACACTTTAAAGAGGTCTTTTACAGCAGATTTGCTCAGGGCAATGCGTCATTTGATTTCTTGACTGCCGCTTCTATGGATGTTGATTGTGAATCCAAGTAAAATGAAATCCTTGACAACTTCAATCTTTTCTCTGTTTATTATAATGTTGCTTATTGGTCCAGTTGAGAGGATTTTTGTTTTCTTTATATGGAGGTGTAATCCATATGAAGGCTGTGGTCTTTGATCTTCATCAGTAAGTTCTGTATAGTTTAAAGCCAGGAAAGGTGTGTGTCAGGGTTGTATCTTTTACCGTACTTATTCAGTCTGTATGCCGAGCAAATAATCTGAAAAGCTGGACTATATGAAGAAGAATGAGACATAAGGATTGAAGGGAGACTCATTAACAACCTGCATTATGCAGATGACACAACTTTGGTCACTGAAAGTGAAGAAGACTTAAAGCACTTGCTGATGAAGATCAAAGACTACAGCCTTCCATATGGATTAGACCTCAACATAAAGAAAACATGGGTTACAATTAAAGAATGTGATTATCTTGTTGCTGAGCTGATGCTATGCAGCTAGACTCATCCTCAATTTGAGAGTCCAAACTGACATTCGTTGGTCACCTACAGAGCAGCAGACTCCACCATATAGGATTTGGACCCCTGTGTTCATCCCTTGACCTTTAATATGAGCTTAAAGATATGAGGCCCTGAAACTTTGATTTGACCCATTTGTGGAGAAAAAATTCCATGCAGCATATTTTGAGGGTTCCAATACAAATTTAATTTTAACCAAGTGAGACCTCTTTAAAACCCTGCACACCTGGTCTTAACATAAGGGCTTCTCCACAGGTGCTTTAAAGTTTTCACAGCACCCTTTCACATTTTCTCTGTCACTTAAGATTAGACAAGGTAGGAATTTTAGAAACAGGAGGCTTAGAGAAGTGTGTCACCCAAGGTCACTTGACTGGCAGAAGTGAGGTCAAATCCAGGCCTCCCAAGTCCAGGTCTTTAGATTCCCAGGTATTTTATTCCCTGGACTCACAAGAAACTAAGAAAATATGTTGAAGCACAGTGCAGGCATCATAAAGCCAGCTTTTGGCCCTGGGTCTTCTCCTGACTTACCAATGATGGCACACCTGTTCCTTTTCCTTTGCAGGCCTCCCTCAGTTTCTTCATCTGAAGCTGTGTGTCTGAGGAGTGGTAGTGGTGATAGTGGTGTTGTCGTGGTACACTTTTTTTTTAGGAATTGATGCATATTTGTATCTACTCTAACCCACTGTTAAAGATTACTTAAAGTAATGAGTGAAAAAGATTTTTAGGATGACTCCCAGTTCAGTGGGAAAGAGGACTGTGCTTTAATAGCAATGCCTATACAGAGGTGCCTTAGAAGAAAGGCCTGGCAATTTACTTCTGAAAAATCAGCCATTGAAAACCCTATGGTCACCATGAGTCAGAGTCAACTCAGCAGCAACTGGTTTTTTGGTTTGCCATGGGCAAGGGATGGGAGAGTTTCAACATTCATACTACTCCACGACCTTGTCCCATGTAACAATCTCAGGTTCTGGATTTGTACTTCCTCTGAACAAATCAAACAAATGTGAAAGGCGTCTTCTGCATTCATTGTTCCACCACTTGGTTTGGTTTTCTAGGTGCGGTTTGAAGGCTTGACAGGAAACGTGCAGTTTAATGAGAAAGGACGCCGGACCAACTACACTCTCCATGTGATTGAAATGAAACATGATGGCATCCGAAAGGTAAGCGCTCCTTTTGCTTCCATTCTGCATGGAGGAGAGTGCTGAGCTAGGGCTCAGGCCAGAGGTGAGGTCCCTGTGCACCCAACTTTCCTCAGCTGGATCTCTTTGAGGAGACAGTTGGGCATAGCACCTTGGGCACCACACTCAGCCACTAATCCTCCACTAACCTGTTGGACCCCTGACTCTCCAGCTCATTCGGTTGCAACCACTGCCACAGTTGAGTGGGTCGGAGTGAAATAATCAGGACGTTACTGATGACTGAGATGGGAAGGGCGACAGGTTGGGGAATTTTGCTGCCCCGGGAAAGGACACCAGACATGTGGCCTCCTCCCAAGGCCATTTTCCTTTCATAGTCTGAGGAGAAGGGTGGTGTTACCGTAACCCTGCAGATAAAAGCATAGATGTTGTAGCTCTTGTGTGTCGGGCATTGAGCAGGCTCCTAGATAGAAAACTGTTGAACATGAACCCGGTGGTCCCTCAGAAGCCTCCAAATGGTCTTTTGCCCTCAGGGGAAAAATTATTGATATTCCCTGGTTGAATAAATTGACATTTCTATGCTATGTATGACCAGATATGTATTTGTTGAAATTAAAATCAATGAATGCTGAACCTTTTTTTCTCCCCAAGGTAAAGGGGTGGTTTAAAATAAATCAGACTATTTCTGAATATTAACGGTAGACTAAGTACATTGGGAACTAAGCGGTGATGCAGCAAGTAAGAATAGGAGCCAGGAAACTTCTACCCCAAGCAGTGCCACTACCTAGCTGTGTGAACTTTTGCATGTTTCTTGGCCTCTCTGGGTCTTTAAAATAAATGAGAGGTGTTGAATGGTACAATCTCTCTCAGCTCTGACACCTCAGATGCGATGCCATGTTATATACAGTATTTTCACCAGCCTCACCCCTACAATCACATCATCCCTCTGCCTGGCTGGACTTTAGCTTTTTGAGTGGAGGGAGAGTTAGGGACCTTCACCAACTGACCAACTGCCATTTGCTGTGAGCTTCCCCGAGAACTACTTTAAGGAGCAGGGATCCCAGCACTTTAGGTTGACCCTAAACCTTACCCAGACACTATTGGCAGCACATCATCTCCTCATGATTTGTTCTCCACCAAGAACTTCTCCTCAGAAGTAGAGACACTGTGGAAAAGCTAGTGATTCTCAAACTTCAGTGAATAGAAGAATTACCTGGGGGCCTTGTTAAAAAGAAAGAGTCCCAGGCCCCAGTCCCTGGACATTCTGCTTTTGGAGAACAGAGATGAGACCCATGAATCTTCACATTTTGAGAGTGTCCTCTCCAAACTGCAGGATTCATGGTGCGATATGTGGTCTCCTGAGAAACATTGACAGTGTGGCTAAAAACTCCGGCATTAGAGGCCAACAGGCCAGGATTAAGTCTCTGCTTTACTCTTTACGAGGCATGTGACCTTGAACAAGTTATCTAGTCTCTCTGGAGCTCAGTTAAACCATCTCTAAAAGCGGGATGATACTGCTTTACATGACAGGGTTGCTGTCAGGATTAAATGAAACAAGGCTTATCTCTCCCATAACCTGCAGTAAGGAATTCAGAAAAGTAACACCTGGCATCGTGGACACTCAGTCCTCGCTTTGTTTGTTGTTTTGTTGTTTATTTGTTTGAATATAGGCCACAGGGATTATATGTTGTCCTTGAGTTTGGGCGAGTCAGACTGTGCAAGCCCAAAGAATGAATAAATCAGCACAAAGAAACAACAGACAAAACTTAAAATCTACAAGCAAATGGCTGTGCTCTATTTTTCAGATCTTGAGGCTGTTTTTAAACTTACTTTCCAGTGACTAAATCCTTTCTTAGAACATGGGCTTAAGCATCTTTTGTTTACAGGGGATCAGACTTTCAGAAAATCAATTCTTCCACACCTGTGGCTTTGGGCCTTTTATTCAATCAGCCTCCTAGCAAAGTAATTTCTCAAATTCAAGGATGACCTAGTTGTGCTGGTTTCGGTGAACATTCCATGGCCTTACCTGAAGTGTGTAATGAAGAGGAGCTGCTTCTTCCTGATTTGGGGTCTTGGGGAAACTCTCCTGGTTTTTAGACCTACATCCTGCCTGCTCCTGTGCCAATAGATCCTCTAGTTATCAGGATTCAATCTGACATCCCACTGAAATGTAGTGCTGTACACATCATCCACTGACTGTCAGAAAGCCCAGGAGCTTCAGATGTCACAGTTGACACTGGTTCTACCAAAATTGAATTCATGGGAAATCCCACTCAGAAATGCCACTTCGCCATAGGTTACTGATTTAGGGATCTCTATGTGAATAAACTCATTCTCATTGAGTTGATTCTGATTGATAGCAACCCTATAGGAACTTGGCTGCTAACCAAAAGGTCAGCAGTTCCAATCTACCAGGTGCTCCTTGGAAACACTATGGGGCAGTTCTACTCTGTCCTATAGGGTTGCTATGAGTCAGAATCAACTCGACAGCATAGGGTTTGGTTTTGGTTTATGTGAATAAAGGCACCTTGGTGGTGCAATGGTTAAGCGCTCAGCTGCTAACCAAAATGTCAGCAGTTTGAGCCCACCAGAGGCTCCACAGGAGAAAAGACCTGACAATCTTCTTCAGTAAAGATTATAGCCTAGGAAATTCTATGAGGCAGTTCTACTCTGTCACATGGGGTCACTCTGAGTCGGAATCAACTTGACAGCACACAGCAACGACATATGAATACAGGAGGCCAGGATGGTGCAAATGGTTAACACACTCAACTGCTAACCAAAAGGTTGGAGGTTGGAGTCCACCCAGAGGTGCCTTGAAAGAAGACATGGCAATCTACTTCCAAAAAAAATCAGCCATTGAAAACCCTATACAGCACAGTTCTACTCAGACACGTGGAGTTGCCATGAGTCAGATTTGACTCAAAGGCAACTGGTATGTGAATAAAATACTTTGTTACATTCAGATGGGAATTCTGCCCAAGGGAGAATACAGGAAAATTCTCTTACATCTTTCATCAAGGATGAAAGCATTAAATCAGCATTCTTGTCTTAACTGTCTTTGTCTATCACCATTGGTCAGGACTTGGTTGAAGGCATCTACTTCTCATTTCAACATAATTTGAGCCCTTAAATCCACCCATCCTCTCCCCCAACCTTGGGTTTATTATATTGAGTTCTGACCATAACTGGAATGGAAAGACTAGGCAGGAAATAATGTCACTAAAGTGATATGAATGACATGAAGCTCTGCTGCTGATATCAAAAGTAATCTTCTAATGTCCCAAAGACTTCACAGCCCACCATTCTACATGTCCTTTGAAAGTAAGTTTTTCTTTAAATACTTGCCATTCCAATATGTGTATGTATTTTTGAATGAGAAATTAACTTGAGCTGTAAACTTTTACCTAAAGCACAATTAAAAAAAAAAAAAATACTTGCCCGCCACGCAATTTTGGACATACCAAAATCATTTAACAGCTCTACAATATAGCCTCAATCCAACCACTTCTCTCCATTTCCACTGCTGACCCCAGAGCCCAAGTCATCTTCCATGCCAACTGGACTCATTCAGTAGCTCCTTACCAATTATTAGTCCTGCTGTGTACATTCGTTCATGCCCCTCTCCAAGACATTTTTCCACCACAAAAACAGGGACAATAATTTTCAAATATATATCACTGTTATGGATTAAATTCTGTCCCCCCCAAAATATGTGTCAACTTGGCTAGGGCATGATTCCCAGTATTGTATGATTTTCCACCATTTTGTGATCTGATGGGATTTTCCTATGTGTTGTAAATCCTACCTTTATGATGTTAATGTAGTGGGATTAGTGGCAGTTATGTTAATGAGGCAGGATTTGACCTACAAGATTAGGTTGTATTTTAAGTCAATCTGCTTTGAGATATAAAAGAGGGAATCAAGCAGAGAGACAGGGAGACATCATACCACCAAGAAACAAGAGCCAGGAGGATAGTGCATCCTTTGGACCCTAGGGTCCCTGCACTAAGAATCTCCTTGACAGGGGACGATTGATGACAAGGACCTTCCCCCAGAACCAACAGAAAGGGAAATCCTTCCCCTGGAGTTGGCACCCTGAATTTGGACTTTAGGCCTCCTAGATTGTGAGAGAATAAATTTCTCTTTGTTAAAGCCATCCACTTGTGATATTTCTGTTATAGCAGTACTAAATAACTAAGAGAATCGCATTATATTGTTCCTCTGCTTAAAACTTTTCACTAGTCTCCTGTTGCAGGTAAAATAAAATGTAACTCCTTGATCTTCAGAATCCTAGATGTTGCTTCTCTCTGACATCACTCTTGCTCCGCTTTCTCTAGTTCATTACTCTGCAGCTACACTGGCATCTTTCTCTTCCTTGAGCATATTAAGTTTATGCTTTCCTCAGAGCATTTGCACTTGCTATTCCTTTACCTGGCATTCTCTATCACTGTATCTTCATGAGGTGTGTTTCTCCTTGACATTCAGGCCTCAGCTCGAGTGAAACTGCTTCAGAGAGGCCTTCCCTGACTTAGTCATCCAAAGTATCCTG
The DNA here is from genome assembly GCF_000243295.1 of Trichechus manatus latirostris. Classification (NCBI taxonomy): domain Eukaryota; kingdom Metazoa; phylum Chordata; class Mammalia; order Sirenia; family Trichechidae; genus Trichechus; species Trichechus manatus. Next base: position 29,426,400 of record NW_004443947.1, on the reverse strand, counting down.
ATTTTTTTCTTGTTAGTTTATTGGTCGATTTCAGGGGTTAGCCACCTGCAGCCCACAGGCCAAATTCAGCTCACCGCCTCTTTTAGTTCAGCCCGTAGCTAAGAATGGGTTTTACATTTTTAAATGATAAAAAAATAAAGAATATTTCATGTCATATGAAAATCACATGAAATTCAAATTTTGGTGTCCATGAATAAAGTTTTATTGGAACACAGCCACACTCATTTGTTTACATGTTGTGTATGACTGCTTTAGGAGTCCCTGGGTGGCGCAAACCGTTAAGCACTCAGCTACTAGCCAAAAGGTTGGTGATTCGAACCTCGTCAGAGGATACTCAGGAGATAGCCCTAATGATCTGCTTCCAAAAGGTCACTGCCTTATCCCACTTTGGTGAGTGGTGTCTGGGGTCTTAAAAGCTAGCAAGCGGCCATCTACAATGCATCAATTGGTCCCAACCCACCTGGAGTAAAGGAGAATGAAAAACACCATGGACACAAGGAAAGTATTAGCCCAAGAGACAGAAAGGGCCACATAAACCAGAGACTTTGTCAGCCTGAGACCGAAGAACTAAATGGTGCCTGGCTACCACCATGACTGCCCTGACAGGGAACACAACAGAGAGTCCCTGATGGAGCAGGAGAAAAGTGAGGTGCAGAACTCAAATTCTAGTAAAAATGCCAGACTTAATGGTTTGATTGAGACTGGAGGGACCCTGGAAGACATGGCCCCTGGGCTGTCTGTTAGCCCAAAACTAAAACCATTCCTGAGGCCAACCTTTCAGACAAAGATTAGACTGGACTATGGGACATAAAATGATACTCATGAAGAGTATGCGTCTTAGCTCAAGTAGATACATGAGACTAAATGGGTAGCTCCTGTCCAGAGGCAAGATGAGAAGGCAGAGAGGGTCAGGAGCTGGTTGAATGGACACGGGAAATCCAGGGTGGAAAGGAAGACTGTGCCTTCACGGTATAGGGAAAGCAAGTAGGGTCACAAAACAATGTATGTATAAATTTTTGTATGACAGACTAACTTGAATTGTAAACTTTCACTTAAAGCAAAACAATAAAAAAAAAAAAAAAGCAGCCAAAAAAAAAGGTCACTGGCTTGAAACCCTATGAAGAGCAGTTCCACTCGCTACACATGGAGTCATCACGAGTCAGAAATGAGTTGGTAGAAGCTAACAACAACAACACGCTGCTTTGCCTTATAATGGAAGAGTGAAGTAGTTCTAACAGAGCCAATACAGACTGCAAAGCTAAAATATTTACTGTCTGGCCCTTTACAGAAAAATTTTGCTGACTCCTGGTCTGGATATATATTGTCTTTCTCCCCCTCTTCTCCACTTCCTCACCCCTAGAATGTCAGCTCTTCAAGAGCAAGAACCACATTTACTTTATGTATTATCTCATTGCCTAAAATGTACTGACACATTGTAGGCACATGCAAAAAAATGGCTGTTTATTAAATGAATGGGCAATTTATTGAATGTTGCAGGACAATCAGGGACATCTGTCCCTTATTTCCATAGATCCTGCCAGCAAGTAAGGAAAAAAATGCTAGCAAGTTTAAAGAAACACCTGAAGAAGAATTCAGATAAAGTCACGTATAAACTTAATAAGTTCAAATCCTTTCAGTGTGTTAGTTAAGGTAATCCTAGCTGCTGTAACAGGTAGACTCTGAATCTCAGATGTTTAATGCAATACAAGTGTATTTCTTGTTCACCCAGTGACCCACTTGGGGGCTGGGGGCTCTGGTTGGTACTCAAGCTTATGGAAGCATCACTGTCTTTTGGGGTCTTTCTGTCTGTCAACAACAAACTAATAGATGAGGAAGAAAGACGTGGAGACCATGCTAGAGATTTTGTGGGGTTCAGCCTAGAAGACTGCTTCCATAGCATTAATTAATCCTTGACAACTTCAATCTTTTCTCCATTTATCATGATGTTGCTTATTGGTCCAGTTGTGAGGATTTTTGTTTTCTTTATGTTGAGGTGTAATACGTACTGAAGGCTGTAGTCTTTGATCTTCATCAGTAAGTGCTTCAAGTTCTCTACACTTTCAGCAAGCAAGGTTGGGTCATCTGCATATTGCAGGTTGTTAATGAGTCTTCCTCCAATCTTGATGCCCCGTTCTTCTTCATATAGTCCAGCTTCTCAGGTTATTTGCTCAGCATATAGATTGAATTAAGTATGGTGAAAGGATACAACCCTGACACACACCTTTCTTGATTTTAAACCTTGCAGTATCCCCTTGTTCTGCTCGAATGACTGCCTCTTGTTCTATGTACAGACTGCACACGAGCACAATTAAGTGTCCTGGAATTCCCATTCTTCTTAATGTTATCCATAATTTGTTATGATCCACACAGTCGAATGCCTTTGCATAGTCAATAAAACACAGGTAAACATCTTCTGATAGTCTCTGCTTTCAGCCAAGGTCCATCTTATATCAGCAATGATATCCCTTGTTCCACATCCTCTTCTAAATTGGGCTTGAACTTTTGGCAGTTCCCTGTTGAACTACTGCAACTGCTTTTGAGTGATCTTCAGCATAATTTTACTTGCATGTGACATTAATGATATTGTTCAATAATTTTCACATTCTGTTGGATCATCCTTCTTGGAAATTGGCATAAATATGAATCTCTTCCAGTCAATTGGCCAGGTAGCTGTCTTCCAAATTTCTTGGCATAGATGAGTGAGAGCTTCCAGCATTTCATCCATTTGTTGAAACATTTCAATTGGTATTCTGTCAATTCCAGGAGCCTTGTTTTTTGCCAATGCCTTCAGTGCAGCTTGGACTTCTTCCTTCAGTACCATTGGTTCTTGATCATAGGCCACCTCTGAAATGGTTGAATGTCAACCAATTCTTTTTGGTACAGTGACTCTGTGAATTCCTTCCATCTTCTTTTGATGATTCCTGCATCAGTCAATTTTTTGTCCATAGAATCTTTTAATATTGTAACTCAAGGCTTGAATTTTTTCTTCATTTCTTTCAGCTTGAGAAATGCCAAGCATGTTCTTCCTTTTTGATTTTCTAAATCCATGTCTTTGCATATTTCATTATAATACTTTACTTTGTCTTCTCCAGTGACCCTTTGAAATCTTCTGTTCAGCTCTTTTACTACTCTACATTCAAGAGCAGGTTTCAGAGTGTCTTCTGACATCCATTTTGGCATTTTCTTTCTTTTCTGTCTTTTTAATGACATTTTGTTTTCTTTATGTATGATATCCTTGATGTCATCCCACAACTCATCTGGTCCTCAATCATTGATGTTCAGTGCATCAAATCTATTATTGAAATGGTTTCTAAATTCAGGTGAGATATACTCAAGGTTGTACTTTGGCTCTCGTGGACTCGTTTTAATTTTCTTCAGCTTCAACTTGACTTGCATGTGAGCAACTGATGGTTTGTTCCAAAGTTGGTCCCTGACCCATGGAAGCAGCAGTCAAGAAATCAAATGATGTTTTGCATTGGGCAAATCTGCTACAAAAGACTTCTTTAAAGTGTTCAAAAGCAAAGATATCACCTTGAGGACAAGGTGTGCCTGACCTAAGCCATGGTATTTTCAATTGCTTCGTATGCATGTGAAAGCTGGACAATGAATAAGGAAGACCAAAGTAGAACTGATGCCTTTGAATTATGGTGTTGGTGAAGTATGTTGAATATGCCATAGACTGCCAGAAGAATGAACAAATCTGTCGGAAGAAGTACAGCCAGAATGCTCATTAGAAGCGAGGATAGTGAAACTTCGTCTTGCTTAATTTGGACACATTATCAGGAGGGACCAGGCCCTGGAGAAGGACATCATGTTTGGTAAAGTAGAGGATCAATGAAAACGAGGAAGACCCTCAACAAGATAGATTGACACAGTGACTGCAACAATGCTCTCAAACATAGCAACAATTGTGAGGATGGCACAGGACTGGGTAGTGTTTCATTCTTTTGCACATGGAGTACTTATGAGTGGGAACCAATGCAATGGCACCTAATAACAACAACGGCCTAGAAGAGATGCACATCACTTCTGTACATTTCATTGGCCAGAACCTGAACACCTGGCCCCACTTAGATACAAGTGGGACTTGGAAATGTAGTCCTTGGCTAGGTAGCCACTTCCCACCAATACCTCTACACTATGGAAGGTGAGCAAGAATCTCAATGGTCTGCTAGCTGTCTTTACCACAATAGGAAACTTACTTTTAAAAAACTGATTATAATGGATCTCATTTTTGGAGGTCACGGGCTGTGGCTTCAGAGGCAACCTAGAGATAAATGTATAAATTCAATTTAATGGCTACAAGGTAGATCAATTGAATGCATGGTTCTGTGATCATCTCCTTTTAAGAGTTCATCCACTTAAAAAAAAATTCTGATCTATCATCTAGACTCATTTCCTACATTCAAAGCAGCCTTAGAGGTAGATGGAAACTTCGAGATCAAAAATTATAAGTGGCCCCAGGAGAAGACCTCTCACTGTTAGAATTGTTTAAATCCTCTCCTGAACAGTAGGCCCCCATCTTTACCAAACTACTAGCTCTGATTTACTTTCAGACAAAATCAAAGTTCTTGCATATCCTCAGTAGAGAATCAAAGTGCTGTGTAATAATCCAACCCATTTCCCAAAGAAAGGGAAATTGTCTCTCATCTCCAAAGTGCAATGTTTCTTCAAAACTCTTTGCCGTCTTTCTTTTCAACAAACTGTGGGACCAGATTTCTCAGCCTACTGGCTTGTGTGAGGGGCAAGCTGGCTTTTGGCAACATTTCATCTTTACTGACCATGGCAATATTACGTTTTAGTTCTCTACAAAATGCTTAGGGATAAATATGATTGTTTACAACATTTAGCTATTCTACCATGTTTTGATATGAAAGGAACTATATATAAGCCAAGCTATACGATACTTTTTATAGATCCCAATTTAACGGTAGTGCTAGGATACCAGCTTTGAAGGACTGCTATCCTTAAAAATTAAAGTCTCTTTCCAAGCCACATAAATCTGTCTGTAGTTGTCTTGCTTTTTTCCCCTGTTTTTTATCAAAATAACTTGAGATTGTAAAGCAGTGTTGTTGTGTTTTTCAGGCTACTTATCCTAGGACATACGGCAGGTAAAGAAGGGTTCTACTGTCATATGAGTTTGGGAAATGCTACATAATTGATATTTCTTTTAGAGATAGATAATGTTCAATAGCAAATTGAAGACTCTGAACGAAGCATCTTGCAGTATAGTAATTGTTAACCTCCACTAGGCACTACCCAAATGAGTATCATTTTTTTTTAATTTATCAAGAACTTGGTATGAACTCCTGAGTGGTGCAAACCGTTAACACGCTCGGCTGCTAACTGAATGATTAGAGGTTCAAAGAAGGGCCAAGTGATCTACGTCCAAAAATCAGCCACTGGAAACCCTATGGGGCACAGTTCTACTCTGACAACGTGAGGTCTCCATCAGTCAGAATAAACTCAAAAGCAACTAGTGTTTTGGAGTTTTTTAGTATGAACCAGGCACTGTGCTAAGTGCTTTACGTGCATTAATTCACTTAGTTCTCACAGAAACCTGTGAGAAAGATACTCTTATTATATCCATTCTATAGATTAGGAACTGAGACCGAAAGAAGTCAAGTAACTTGCCCAAGGTCAAACAGTAATTAGGAGATCTAAGCTTTTAAATCAGGTCTGTCTGATGCCAGAGTCAGATCTCATGACCATTGAGCCCCTTCTTTTTAAAAATAACACCTATTAATGTACTGTGGGTTTTAGAGGAATTAGTTACATGTCAAAAGTAAGCATCTTCCACTATACTAATGGCTCTACTGTTTGGGTAGGAACAGCTAACCGTGTGGACCAATTGTGGAGAGGGAAGAAAAGAAGAAAAAAGAGAGAGAGAGGAAAAGAATGAGGAGGAGAAAGAAGGGGCAAAAGGGGAAAGGAATGGGAAACACCTTAACTATCTATGGGGAAAAATGATAATCACTGTATTTGGTAGATGGTCTCCCAGGTTTTTACTGATCATATTAAATAATCTGACCTTTGAGGTCCATGAGACCTGGATTCTATGCCCCTGCCCCTAATCTGCTTTACAACATTTATATTATAGTTTAGGTCATTTGATCTCCCCAATTCTCAGTTTTCTCATCTGTAAAACGGGGAAAAATAAGCCCAAGCTTGTCTGTTCTATTTGCTTAGTATAAGGATAAAAAGAGTTAAATGTTATGAAAATGCTTTGGAGATAGATAGATGGATAAAGAAAGAGAGAGAGAGAGATAAAAGCTTGCGTCATAGTAAACCATAATAGTGGTTTAAAACCATTTGTCAGATAGAGAGCTCCTTAAAGGAACTCTTAAGGGGAATCCCAATATGTGAAATTGTCCCTGTCCCCCTCCCCTCCACCTCCCATGAAAGCGATGAAGGGCTTCTGCAGACCCCCTAGGTTTCCATGGAACACTGGCCTGGTAAGGTGAGCACCAGGTTGAGAGATGAGACTGCATTCTGCTAAGTAAGTGGTCTTGAGCAAATCCCTTGATTTTCGAGACTGTTTCCCTCTCTGTAAAAGGAGAAGTTTGGATGAAATAATCCGTCAGGCCTCTTCCAGCTCTGACATTCTGGAAGTCTAGTTTCTTGTTTTTGTATAATTAGAGAGGAGTGTCTCCTTCCAGGTTGACTAAAAGTATCCTACACAGACAGCGTTATCCACATGCCTGCATTGAGGGTAAATCCTAACCCAACAGCCAGAGAGACAAGCTCCCTGCCTCAGGCCTTTGAATAGTCTCAGCACCAGTATGTCCACTGACTCCAGGCTTGGTCTGACTCATTCTCTCCATGAATGTTTCCTGAGCATCTTTTCTGTGAAAGGATGTGCTGGACTAAGACAGGGATCCTAGAATGAGTAGGCCATGGGCCTTGTCCAGGAGGAGCCCACAGTCTTATGAAGTGATAGAGACAGACGTGCAAACAGCTAGACCACAGGGCTCTCATGGGACTAGACTCATGTTGGCTGGCGGCACACCAGAGTGCAGAGGTCCTGAAGTTGGCCTTCCTGGGCTTAGATCCTTGCTCCATGCTTCCCTGTGGCCTTGGGAAAGTTTCTTAACTTCTCCACTTCTCGGTTTCTTCATATATAAAATGGGAATGATAATGAACTACCACTTCATAGGTTTTTGTGAGGATAAAGAAGTTAAAACATGGAAAGCACATGGAAGAGCACCTGGAACACCATAAACCAAACCAAAAAACCCATCGTCGTCGAGTCAATTCTGACTCATAGTGACCCTATAGGACTGAGTAGAAAGGCCCTGTAGGGTTTCCAAGGAGCAGCTGGTGGATTCGAACCGCCAACCTTCTGGTTAGCAGCCAAGCTCTTAACCACTGCGCCACCAGTGTTCCATGGAATACCCACCATAGCATTCAATAAATGTTAACTAATATGATTCCCAGCCCAAGGCCTAGTTCTTCACAAAAACAGCACAATGTTAAAGCAGCCTCTGGAGACAGATGCCAGGATCCCACGCCAAGCTTAACCCCCTCAAGCTGCATCACCTTGAGCGAGTTAACAAACTTCCCTATGTCAAATTAAATGACACAAAAACTATAAAACAGCCCAGGGCCTCTGACATGTTACTAAGTGCTGTCCAGTTCATTCCGACTCACAGCAACCCCACGCAAAACAGAATGAAACACTGCTTGGTCCGACACCATTCTCATAATCGTTGCTGTGTGTGAGCCCTTTGCATCTGACATAGCAAGAACATAATGAATGTTAGCAATTAATGTTGTTGTTGTTGTTAATGGCTGTGAGAGCACAGAAAGAACTATTTATTTCCAACGGAAATAAAGGTGACATTTGAGCTGAGTATCGGGTATGTGCCTTGGTTACTGGGAGTCTGGGCTGAGTTCTGGCCACTAGTAGATTTGATCCTCTCTCTGCACATGCAGTTCCCGTTCTCCTTCCTTTTTCCCCTTTACATCTACAGCCAGCAGAATGATCACAAAACAAAACTGTCTAAAGATATATATGAATATATGTGTGTATGTATGTATATACGTATATATATGTGTGTTATATATGTGTGTGTATACATATATACATACATATATACACACATATATAACAGATATGTTTATATAGAATATGTGTGTGCGTGTGTGTATAACCTTACTTTTTTTTTTTTTTTTGCTCTGCCATTCTGCTATTCCCAAACCTTCCATAACTCCCTATTGCCTTCGGGATAAAGTCTACACCACTTAGCCTGGCTCACTTACAGCGGCCACTTGTATGTGTGTTTTATCTTCCCAAGTAGACCAGAGGTACCATATTCTCACAAGCAAGGACTATCTCTTAGCCTTCTTTGTATCTCTCTCAATCCCACCCCACAATACCACCCAGGTTCTAGTTTAGAGCCTTGCATACAATAGAGATTCAATAATATTTGCTGAAAGATCTTAGAAAATGAATAAGGTTTAAGTGACCGACTGATTTGTATTTAAATATTGTTGTCAACCAGTATTTTTTAGGTACCACTATATGCTCAGTATTATATTAGTTTACACTCGGAAATCAGAGAAATAAATAAAGGCTAGAATAACCATCATCTAGGAATTTAAATCTAGATGGAAAATAAGGGTAACCTAAAAAGAAAATGAAAGCAATGTAATGTTTAAATCATATGGTTCCAAGTACAGCTCAGAATAAGCTCAGGGAAGAGAAGCGTTAATAGGTATGGGGAAAAGAAAGGTTTGACTTCAGTAACAACTGTAGGGAATTAAATGCTCACGGCCCTGGATCACATTGTACCAAAACTGGGCATGTAAACAGTTACACTCTCACCCCTCAGAGGGCAGCTCCCAGGTTTAGCTCATCAGATGAGGATTTCACCGGGGCACGGGGAGACCTGATGAGCATCTTGCTTCGTGTTTTGTTTGTTTGGTTGGTTTTTATAATATTTTACTATGTTTTAGGTGGAATTTTACACAGTAAATTAGGTTCCCTTTTAAGAATTTCTCTACATATTGTTCATGGTGTGATGCTGAGCTCCTCCCTTGCTTATCTCGGCCTTACATCTCATCTTATATCTCTGCCTTCCTCTCATTAACAGATTGGTTACTGGAACGAAGATGATAAGTTTGTCCCTGCAGCCACCGATGCTCAAGCCGGAGGGGATAATTCAAGTGTTCAGAATAGAACGTACATCGTCACTACAATCCTAGTGAGTACTCAGTCCTTCATCAAGGGTACCTGGGATTCAAGCTAGACTAGCACAAGGGTTTTCCACCAGGAGCGAAAGCTGGTTGTTGTTCTTGCCAAAACTGTGTCGTAGGCAGAAAGAGGGAGTGGGAAAACGGAATGCCTGAGAAATCAGTCGCCAAGTTTTCACCCTGACTCTGCCACTGTCTCGCTTTGTGCTCTTGTATAAGGCACCCTCTTTTGAGCCATAGCTTCTCCATATATAGAAGGAGTCTAAATTGTACGGTTGCATGTCTGGATTTTCTGGGGTCTACCACATGGACAGGAGCCCTGGTGGCACAGTGGTTAAGCACTCGGCTGCTAAGTGAAACGTCAGCGGTTTGAACCCACCAGATGCTTCCTTAAAGATTACAACCTTGGAAACCCTATGGGACAGTTCTTCTCTGTCCTGTAGGGTCGCTATGGGTCGGAATCGACTCCATGGCGTCGGGTTTGGTTTTTTTTTTTTTTTTTCGGTTTTTTTCCCCATTATACTGCCCCCAGTGGTACTACCATCAAGTACAAGAGCTCCTGGAACAAAATTCGAAAAGCTTTGAACCATGAGACATTTTTATTTTAACAAAGTTTGCTTCCTTAACCCAAAAAGTTTGTCACTGGGGGGCGGGGATGGGTAGGAGGGAGACATAAAGTCAGCAAATAGATTTAGGGGCTAAAGAGTCTTCTTCAATGTTAATATTGGTGACATCCTCCTCTCCTATGCCAAAGTCTTCCCTTCTCAGGGGACCCCGTAACCCACGTTCTCCATCTCCCCTTTTCTCTACCAGGAAGACCCTTATGTGATGCTGAAGAAGAACGCCAACCAGTTTGAGGGCAACGACCGCTATGAGGGCTACTGTGTGGAGCTGGCAGCGGAGATTGCCAAGCACGTGGGCTACTCCTACCGTCTTGAGATCGTCAGCGATGGAAAATATGGAGCCCGAGACCCTGACACCAAGGCTTGGAACGGCATGGTGGGAGAGCTGGTCTATGGAGTAAGTTCACTATAGGGTGGGAGAATTGGAGGACAGAGGTAGAGGGGTGGACAGGAAATCACTTGGTGGTTGGATAAGGCACCTTAATAAAGATGCCTATTAAACAACCTAATTGAGTATCATTGCTTATGAAAAAAGTAGGAGCCCCAAATCAAATGTCTTAAGGCACTCTTTGTTTAGGTTCCTGGTCCCAGCTCCCTCAGTCCCACTCTCTCAGTCTTGTGATTTCAGTTGATCATCATCCATGCAGGTAGCTGTATAACCTTCCAGATAAGTTTTCCTGTGGCACAGTGCTGAGTTGTCACTTCACTGCTCAAAAAAGTTGTTTATTGGTTCCCTCATAAATTTCTCCCCCATTTTTAGATGCATCTGGCATCCAACCTCACTTTCTAGTCTCTTTTCTCAGTACTCCTTCTCATGCACCTTCCATTTCAGACAAACTGGTCCTTATTCATTTTGTTTCTTAGAGAGTCCCCTTTTATTCTTCACTTTAAATCTTACCCCTCCTCCAAAACCTGTATCAAATGTTACCTTTTCCAAGATGTCATTTCTTTCTCCCCATAACAGATGTGAACTCCCATTTTTAACCATTCTCACCTTCTCCTGAAGAAATTTGTTTCTTTTATGGTCCCCAGCATACCCTGCCTTGTATAATGGTTATCTGTGCTATAGGGGGAAGTCTACTTCATCTTTATATCACTCACCACACTTAAACCAATGCTAACTGCAGTAAAATGTTCAACAGATAGAAGCCGTGTAGAGATGCCTCTGAATGCCTAGCATCATTTTAAGTGCTTAGAGAATCATCAAGAAACAAAAGATCTTATCCCTACCCCTAAAGATCTTCACATTTTGTGGGGTAATGAAGGCAGTGATACAATGAGAGAGAATTAAAAAACAAAGCATAGAACCAAGAAGTCTAAATTGTATGGTTCAGGCAAGAGACTAACTGTGAGTTCATCTAACCATCAAGAAGGATGTGAAACTTGAAAAATAAAAAATGGTGAAATTCAAATAAAAAGAGAGAAAGAAGCCCAGGAATGCTTCAAGACTAAATAAAATAGTGGTGGAATAAGTAAGATGTGAGAGGAGAGTGAGAAACTTGAATTTTCTAGAAGTCTTGGGTTGAGGAATAGTCAGGGGTGAGTTTGAGTAAGAAATGACAAGGGGAAGAGTGTGGATTGATTCAATGAGTAGTGGAAGGTCATGACAAAAGGCAATGGAAGCAGAAGCAGGCCACCACAAGCAGGAAGGGGAGCACCATGGCTTCACTCACAGCACGTGGGTCTTCAAGCTGAAGCGTATGCTGAGGCCCAGGGTGATGTTGAGTTCAGGGTCAGCATGAAGTCACTCTTTAGAAAAGTTTTAAGTCTCATTCTCTCATATCCGGACAAGAGGAGTTGTGATGGCTGTGAGAGTCATACAAAGGACTGTGGGAATTCAAGAAGAAAGAGATGGAATAAAGAAAAGCTTCCCCAGGGATGTGGCTTTTGAGATGACCTAGAAAGGTGGTTAATGAGTTGAGGGCGGGAGGTGCTTCTACCCTTTCTCCTCCCCTCTACTGCTTCTCACTTTGGGAGCCTCCACGGATGACAGATAGTGACTTGGATGGTTAATGCTGCATCTGGAGGCTGGTTTCCATGGGAACCTGGGCTAGGCTCTTAAGGTCATCCCCATGGCAACTGCTGTGAACTTTTCCCCTCCTACAGCATTCATCTTCACCTCCACCCCATATAATGCAGTTCCCTTAGTACAAGATCTGTCATCCTGGCAGAACAATGGTATGATCATCCTGAGGACAAGACTCCTAATAGTCAGCAGTCAATGGTGGCTCAGGACTTGGCCGGATGCCTCAGCTGCCAGCTCTGCCCACCATCCCCTTCTCTCCATCAGGCATGTTCCTCTGCCCAGTAAAAACTATATTCTGAAGACCCCATGATGGGCCCATCGGGATGACTCTCACTTGATTTTTAGTTTGTCTTCCCTTCCCTG
>NW_004443947.1:29412613-29414040 GCF_000243295.1 Trichechus manatus latirostris | reverse complement strand
TTCCCTCTTATTCTTATCAACAATAGTAATAGTAACATTTCAAAATTTAGTATATGCCAGGTGCTATGCTAAATCGTTTACCCACATTGTTTCATTTAATTCTTATAACAATCCCACAAGTTAGATATGATTATTATCCACATTTTATAGATGAGCACACTGAGGCTCAGGGAGGTTAGGTAATTTGACAAAGAACACACAGCTAGTAACTGAACATGAAGCCCTGGCTTTTTTACTCCACACTGTAGATTCTTAACCACTGGGTAAACCTATTCTGTAGAAATCACATCATCCAAGCACTGGATTGAAAAGCCAATAGTAACTGGTGGTGAGAACACCAGTAATATCTGCGTTCACAGATGCCACAGGCTGCAAATGAAATTTCTGCTTCTTGCATGGATATGTCTTTCTACCTTATTCACAGGTGACTTTCCTGCTTATCCTTTGTCTCGATGAAGCATAAAGAGTGAACTTTGCAGACAGACACCTGGATTTGAGTTCTGACTCTGCCAATTCATTGGCTGAATGACTCCTGCAAGTCATTGAACTCCTCTGACGAAGGAGGGAAAGTAAAGTAAAACAGGGAAAGCAAATCCTTTAGCACAGGCGGTGGCAAGGAGTATTCACTTATACATCACCTGGCTCAGAGTAATCTCCATCCCTGATCGTTTTATTCTCTTTTTGCTTTTCCTCTACCACAGCGTAACTGGACACTGTTTTCCCAGGATTATTTCTAGACTTATTTTGTTTGGGAATATCTAGGTCAGTGGTTCTTAGAGTGAGGTCTCTGAACCAGCACAGCAGCATCACCTGGGAACTTGTTAGAGATGCAAATACTCAGATCTCATCTCAGAGCCATGAAACCAGAAACTCTGCACTCCGTGTTTTTAAAAGTCCTCCAGGGGATTCTGATGCACATTCAAATTTGAAAAACACCGTCCTAAAATGTCAGTTTAGGAAAATAACTTTGAGCACCTGTAAAATGCTCACATTTCACAACCCTCTCACGTGTTTGAATTCTTTTGACTCTCACAAAACAATCCTGTGAATCAAGCAAAACAAGAAATATTATACCTCTCTTTCAAAATGAGGAAATTTAGTATCGCTTGAGGCCACAGAGTCAGTGAATCGCAGAGCAGAACAGCCAGGTCTACTTCGTCCTAGCTTGGCCCTTTTCTTGACCTGATCCTGTCGAGGCTCAGGAGTGACCTCAGGTGGTGGAGATCAACTCCCAAAGCCCCTCAGTCAATGTCAAACAAGCTAGAACCCTGCTGCTTTGGACAAACCACCTTCCCTCTCTAGACCTGAACTTCTTATCTGTAAAATGAGGTAGTTGAACTTCACCTACACATGGTTCCCATTTGATGCCAAGGAAAATAAAGGATTTGTGGCCAAATAATTTGGGAAATTCTTCGTCCTACTTAACC
>NW_004443947.1:29396608-29411111 GCF_000243295.1 Trichechus manatus latirostris | reverse complement strand
GTTCCTGAATTCATCCCTCCCTGATCTCCTGTAGCATTTTATAGCTCTTGGAAAGCATATATTCAGTCCACTTTGTACATTGTAAAATTGTGTATGTGTATCAGCCTTCCTTATCTGTCTGTAATTTCCTGAGGGCAGGGATCATAGCTTACCTACAGCTTCTAGCCTAGGACTTGTACCTAATAAGTACTCAATAAATGTTTATTGCGTTAAATTTGCCTTCACCACCTTGTTATCCACGACTATCTTGGTTACAGGTAAAAGAAACCCAACTCAAACCAACTTAGGCAAACAGAGGGGCTGGCTCATGTTCTTGAGGGACAAACAGGAATATATTGACATATATTCCTAGGGAGTCCAGGGTCAGCCCCAAATTTAGGGTGGCCCAAATTATTGCATCGGGGATCAGACTCTACATTTCTTAGCTCTGACTGTCGGGGCAAATTTTCACTAAACCAACTTGGGTCCTATGCCCAACCTTGAAGAAATCATTCTGGCCAGAGGAGTGTAGTACACTGATTGGCCAGGCCTGAGCCATGTGCTTTGCCCAGTAACCAGGGTGATCAACCCCATTTGAAGAGGAGGATAGAAGGTGGTCCAGGAGTGGTCCTCCTACCAGAGGAAGGAGGGATGGCTGCTGGGCAGGCAAAAGCAACCAATATTCACAACAACCCCCTTAACACAAGATCAGGAAGAGGAATCTAACAACTAGAACTATCAAACAAGGAAATAATCTCCCCTATAAAATAGTGAGTTGATCAGCCACTTGTCAGGAATATTTTCAGAGCTTCTTTCTCATTCACATCCTTTGAGATACAAAGAATATCTACAGTGAAGAGAGGAACAAAAGAAGAAAGAGAGCTGATAAGCAGCCTTTTTTTTTTTTTTTTTTCCAGAGAGCAGATGTAGCCGTGGCCCCCTTAACCATCACCTTGGTCCGAGAAGAGGTCATAGATTTCTCAAAGCCATTTATGAGTTTGGGGATCTCCATCATGATAAAAAAACCACAGAAGTCTAAGCCAGGGGTCTTCTCCTTCCTCGATCCATTGGCGTATGAGATTTGGATGTGCATCGTTTTTGCCTACATTGGAGTGAGTGTCGTCCTCTTCCTGGTCAGCCGCTTCAGCCCCTATGAATGGCACAGTGAAGAGTTTGAGGAAGGACGTGATCAGACAACCAGCGACCAATCCAATGAGTTTGGGATATTCAACAGCTTGTGGTTCTCCCTGGGAGCCTTCATGCAGCAAGGATGTGACATTTCTCCCAGGTCAGTCATCAGTCCTCTACCTCTTTGCTCAATGCCACATTTTTCTTAAAAAAGGTACTGTAAAGTTAAGGGATGGGAATTATTTCCAGACTTCACTGCATTTAATTTTTTAAACTATGCTTTACAGTCAACTGTTTGTTGCATGCTAGGGATTATCCAGACTCATCCTGCATCTGGGCCAGTTCTATCTTCTACCTGGTTGATGCACTCAAGATTAATAGGCATAGTCATGGCTTGGATGTTCTGTAGCCGAAAGGCACAGAGAAATGATGGGAGTAGTGTGGTAAAACTTTTATTGAGCACCTACCATATGCCAGGCAAGGTTCTGAGTCCTTTACATGCATTATCTCATTAAATCTTTGCAGCAGCATAATGTGGGACTCTCATTACATCCCTTTTTATGAACAATGGACCACAGAAACTAGCTTGCCAAGCCTACACAGCTAGTAGGTAGCTGAGTTGGTATTTAAACCACCACCCTATGCCAATTTTACATGGTAGAAGGAGCACTGGATTATGAGTCCTGGCTCAAGCACTGACTCTCTGTGTGGCCCTGGGCAAGTAATCTGACACTGGTAAACTTTGGTTTATCCATCTCTAAGAGAAAAAGATTCTCCTTTTCTTGGTTCTGAGAGGGACCTTGGGAGTAATCTAGTTCCAGTAGTTTTGTAAATTTGTGCCTCATGGTTCCAAAAAGGGGTTTCTCAGAGGTGCCTCAGATACTGCCATTGAGAGTAGTAGAACAGATCAGTAGGGTTTCAGCCCCCCACATGGAACCAGAGAAGCTCCATTTTTATCTGTTGTAAAAATTGGACCTGTGATTATGATTTCTTTTGAAAAAAGGATTTTGAAGCTAATAGGAAAGAAAAGAGGAAGGGTGGAAAGGAAGGATGGGAAAGATAAATTTGAAAAATTACCAGTCTTGTCCAATCCCCACATTTACTAGCCTTCTGTCTTTGTGTATGATGTCCTTTCTACCACATTCTGTAATGTTCATGTCACAAGTCCCCTTACCTGATAAATAAGCACTGACTGTATTTCCTTTAACAGTGGCCTCATGTCTATGAACTCTTTTTCTAGTAGGCTTTCCCTTGTAGATTACCAAGTCTCTAAAACATGCAGGAAGGTATGACTTGGAATTGAGCTGTCATGGATAGGTTTGCACACACTCTCACTTTCTAGGTACATACATGTGTAAATATCAAGGCCTCACAGACGTGTGCCAGTGGCGTACTTACCGCCTGTCCACATTTGCATTGGAGTGTCAATGAGGACCAATATTCCTCAGTGGCAATGGAGTAGCATCTTCTTAACAAGCTTCCCCCAGGACTCATTTGGCCTGCTGTATAATTTAGAAAGTCTCATTGTTCACCATAAAATCATGGTTTTTTCTTTAAATAAGACTGTCAGGGCAGGGAAGGGACGTGGAGGAGGAGGTGTGAGACTGGATGCTTGGCCAATACTGGCAAACACATGGTGAAGAGTAGAAAGAACCAAGTAGGGGACGGGCTTGCTTAAAAATAAATCAGGCCAGTGGATAAACAGTGGGAAGAGCGATTCTTCTTTAGTCAGTTTAACGTAAGACCGTCTGAACATGCACGTGTCTGAAAAGACCCATGGACTTGTTTTTTCTCCATTATCTCCTTTGTCAGTGGGCATCTTACTTCTTAACGACACCTCATGGTCTGACTTCAGGGTATGTTTTCATACTCTCACCATTCTTCTAGAGGTCTCAAACTGGTGGCCTACGAGCTAAATCCACTCCCAGGCATGCTTCTGTCTGAGCTCCACAGAGTCTGGCAATGAGTCTTCAAAGCAGAGGGCCAGCTGCCCTCTTTAGATGGTACATGGATTCCACAGCCTCCACCTGGCCTCCTTCATGCCCATGTTACTCACCTGGCCCCTGTGAGGGTATTTGAGTTTATGACCTCTGTACACAAGAGGGTTTTCAAACTGTGCTTCCTGGAGTACTGAGATTCCACTAGCATGTCTTAGGACCTGCCGCGGAAGTGAAGATGAGATTGACCAGGAAGGTCCCTAACATCCCTCTTCCCAGCTTTAATAAGCCACTTCCACTCAGTAGCCTATGTTTTCTCATTGGTAAAATGTAAATAACAGTTCCTACCTCAAGTCTTCTTGGGAAGTTTAAATGAGATTAATATATGCAGGACCAATATCAGAGTACCTAGGCAGCAGATAAGAAGCACTAAAAGTTGGATGACTTTTTTTTATTTTATCAAGTTTATATATTGGACTTCTACTAAACCTCATTAGAAGAAATGGTACCACTGCTCACACTGATTTGAAAACCACTGACCTATATGACTCTCTTCTGGGGAAGTCCACAGACAAAGCAGAAATAGCAAGTGGTTCTCTCCAGAGACCCGGATTCCTGTGCCTCTTCCTAATAAGAACTGAGATGAAGGATTTATGAATGTGGAGGAAAGAGTATGATAGATACAGAAATGAACCAGCCCAAATAGGGAGTTTTGTACACTTGAGATGGCCTCTTCTAGACCAGCCCACCCTGGCCAATTCCAGAGCTTAGGAGTCTGTAGAAACCTCATAGGAGTCAGAGTATGGGTCACAGTGTTTCTTGGAAATATATGCTAAAGAGAAAACACTTATCCTTCATCCGGCCTTGGGCCAGACAAGAAGGCCAACATGCTAAGGCAGGGATCAGGGCCAGGGACCAAGCATACAAAGGTAAACACCAATAAAAGTTTTGTTGTTGTTGTTTACAGATTTCCTGATAAAGTCAAGTCAAGTTTTGTGAGCCTCTGATCTCCACAGCACCATGTTAGACACCCTGAATGCTATGGTGGGAGGTACTTATAAGGGGCTTGCATATGTAAAACATCTTAAAGAATATCCTTTCCAATGAGAACCAATTCGTTTTTCTCACTACTTATGTAAATAATGTATAATAAATCCTTACTAATTTAGAGTTTGGGGAACTAAATCTTCTGAATTGCATGTACCTACACTAGTACATAAGCAGCATTATCTCTTTTTAATCTTTTCAAAGTTCATGTCTAGTAACCAAATGCCAACAAAACGTGGCCAAATGTAATTGTTTGTAAGTAAGAAAAAACCTGACCACAGTAATGTGAACAGAGAGAGGCCTATCTTCCTCACACAGCAAGAAGAGTAGAGACAGACATTGACTCGTGTTGGTTCACTGAAATCAGGATCAGCAGCTCTGTGATTCTCTTGACAAGATGGTTGCTCCTAGAAATTATGTCCATGTTCAAGCAGCAAGAAGGGGAAAAAGTGTTGCCATCCATTTCCATTTCTTTGCATCAGGAAAACAGAAACTTACCAAAATACTCCCCACCCCAAGCAGATGTCTGTTTCTCTTATAGTCCAGAACAGTGGCCAGTGGCCACCTCTAGCTGCAAGGGAGGCTGGGAAGAAAAGAATCTAGGTTTTCTAGCCTCTAGAGTGGGGGGCAGGGGGGAATGGATGTTGGGTAGATCAACCAGCAGCACTGGCCACAGTGCCTAAAGTAGATGTTTCCTGTACCAGAACCATGAGCAGATAAAAATAATCTGTAATTAGCACATTCATAGATGTATCCAAGTAAATACTACTGGCATTCTTTAAAGACTCACCATCCTTCCCTTTAAAATGTTTACATGATAAACTGGTTTTGTGAAATCTATTTTAGTATTCAAAGTTAAAATTCAGCTTAACGATGATTACAGATTACAATTTTTTTTTTTTCATTAGGTTTATGGTGAGGTAAAAATGCCATCCATGAATTGATTTGGTGGGTCTATTTCTTATGCCCAAAGACTTATTTTTGGATTCTTTTTCCATATAGAGGAGCATTTTGAGAAGGGATATATTAAAGGAGGAACAAAAATCTTCACAAGATTTGTCTTTAGTTCCCCCAAATTTCCTTTCTGTACCTTTTTTCCCCTACTTGTGGCCAAGACCATTAATTTATTCAACAAATATTATGAATCGCCTATAACATGCAGGACATGAAGCTAGATGATGAGTCTACGAAGATGTAATGATGAATGGAGCATGGGGGAGGGAGCCTTTAGCACACTCATATGAGACAGATGCTAAAGAAGCAACCATGAATGTTTAAAGTGTGATGTGCTATGAATAAAATGAACCTGCTGTTGCAATAGACAACAAAGGAAGTGGTAATTAAAGGAGACTTACTTAGGGTGTTCCAAGAAGCTTTCTCTGTGGAGCTGTGGATAGGTAAGAAGGAGCTAGGCTTGTACGCAGCTGAGAGACATAGTTATGTGCAAAGGCCCTCAAGTGGAAAAGAGCTAAGTGGTTTCAGGGACTGGAGGAGCGGGCAGTGATTGGAGAGGATATTGGAAAAGTAGGCAGAGAACAGAGTATGTAGGACCCTGTGGCCATGGTATAGATTTGGGGTCTTACTCTAAACTCAATGAAAAGCCATTGGAGAGTTTTAAGAGAAGGATTCATTTAGCATGCTAAAATACCACTCTGGCAGCTATGAAGAAAATGAATTAGAGCAGAGGAGAAGAAAGAGGCCCTCACAGCAGCCCAGGGGAAATTATACTGATGGAAATTATAAGGATGATCATGTAGATGGATTTGTGGTCTATTCTGAAACTATAATGGACAGGACTTGCTGATGAGTTGGCTATATGAGGATAAGGAGAGGGAGGATTCAAGGGTGAATCCAAGAGGCAGAGAGCATTTGGAAAACATGGAACCGTAGTTCCAAAGACCTTAGCTCTGGGTGAAATCATTAGGATGCTCTGGTTAGCCATCTCATATTACAGATGAGGAAACTGAGACCCAAAAGGGACAACAAGATTTTCTCTAAGGTCACCCAGATGTTATCCATGGCCTATTGATGCCCAGGTTGATGCTACTCTACCGTGCAGTCTCAACCCAAGTCTCCATTACCTGCAAGTGAACTAAGAATCAGCATCTTCAACCCATTACTCCCACAGCCCCCACTTCCCTATTGGCTTCTCCATGTGGTCAGTGCTTTTCTAGGTTCAGATGACCTTAGTAAAGAGAACAAAAGGGGATCAGAATGTCCTCGGGGAATAGAAGAAAAGAGGAAATCATAATTTCAGCTTTCAGAACTCTCTTTTATTCCCAATCTTAGAATGTATCAGAATATATGATAATTATCTCCACCTGGTTAAGATAATTACTCTCAGTGAGAAGTCTCGGGCGGGGGAGGTGATGGCACTTTGGAGATCTCTGGGAACCCTGTACCACCTCCCCCTCTCCCCCACAGCTGATGTACCTGTTGCGGGGGGGCTGGGGGGAGCCTGTAACTGACTCACCATGGGAACAGGGTGGCCAATGAGGAGAGCCCAAGCCAATAACCAATGGCAGCCTGACCTTTTAATTCACACACACAAATTCCATAGCAACCAATATGCTGCCTACCAGCACTGAGAGGTGATGAGAAACCTACCCCCTTCCACCTCCTGCTCTGCTTCCTCCTCTCCCAGAGAAAGCCATACAAACCCACTCCTCTTGCTCATCTCCATGTGTGTTGCGGGGGAGAAAGGAAGACTGGAAGTAAATATTCAGGGAAGTTGATGGAAGCAGGCTGAAATTATACAACATTTTGCATTTTGAAAACATAAGCCTGGTTTGAGACACAGGTTTACCACCAGAAGGAAGTGTGGGTAGTGAGGAGGCAAGAAATGGTGTGATAGATGCTCTGTGTCTTGGGACTAGGTACAGGGATTTCTGCTGGGACCCACTGCATCAAAATCACGTGGGATGCTTGTCAAAATGCGGATTCCCAGGCACTACCTCAGATCTGCTGAATTGGAAACTCTGCAATTGAGGACAGGGATATGCATGTTTCACAAGACCCCCTCCTCCAGGGTCAGATGGGCATGAACCTTTGAAAGTCATTGAACTAGGGTATTGTCCAGGGAAGTCAGACGGAAAGTGCAGAAAGCAAGGTCCATGGGTCAGCCAGAAATGGTGTAAATTAACAACAGTATATACTGGGCCGAGGGTCTGCTGCTTGCTGCCCTAGGGTGAGGTACCTCGTAGGTGAGTGAGGCCTGGATGCACAAGAAGTAATTGTGGCCATTGAAAAGCAGAAGACTTGCTAGGGACCCTACCTCCTCCTGCAGGCCAACCAAGCTTCCAGGAGGAGTTCACAAAAAGATTCACTAGTATATGTTCCTCTTGATCACTTTTTCCTTGCCATTAGCAAGCAATGCCAGCACACAGGAGTTGGCCCAGGTGAGGTGATCCTGCAATTGTGGCAGGCGTGATCTGTGCATTGACTATCTGTGGGTGGCCCTATGCCAGCTCACTGACTTCTTCCTTTTCAGTTTTAATCCTCTGCTACCTGATAGCAATACCCAGAGCCAGGCTCTAATACTGAGCAGCTTCACAGGCCATGGGGAGGCAGGAGAGCAGAAGTTTGAGAAGTTCCCAAAAGCCATATGGGCGTATTAAAACGAATGCAGTGACAAGGAAGATAAAAGCCTTCACTAGATACACAAATGAAAAGCATCATTTCTGCATCTCAGCCAGTAGTTCTGGCCATCAGCAAGGGGGAAGTCAAATTGCTGTCTCTCTTTCTAGATTATTCTGGAAGTCTGAGGTTTGAACAGTTTAATTAAGGACAGATTTTTTTTTTTTTTTTCCCAAAATCACAATAGGCAAATTTTCAGAAAGTTTTTTTATAGAGCTGAAAGGCATGTTTAAGACCATTTATTCATTACACGTTTACTCAGCACCTGTTATGTGGCAGGGATGGTTCAAGATGCTGTGGAAGACATCATTGAACAAAGCAGACAGAAAAACCGGCTCTCCTAGAGCTTACATTCTAGTGAGAGGAGGCAGACAATAAACAAAATAAATACGAATCAACCCCCCACCCCAGTTTGATAAGTGAGGATTCTAGCATACAGGGAAGGGAAGAGATTTACGCAAGGTCACACGGACGATTAGCAAGTTCAGTAACATTGGAAGGGAGGTCAGGTGGGGATTGAGATGAACTGGGGAATATGTGTGTCAGCAAAAGAAGGCAGCCTCTACTCAGTTGCGGACAGGAATGGCCCAACTCTGTGCAAGTCAGACAAAAACATGCCTAGGATTCACCTTGTAGGCCACCAGTTTGAGACACCTGGAAGAATGGCAAGGAGTATAAAAATATCACCATATCTTTAATGCATTTAGACACACTAGGAATTTCATATATATGTACATATTCTAAAAATATATAAAATAAAATGAACTCCTTACCCTGCATTTTGGTTCCAAGGATAAAATCTGATTGCTGTTTTCTTCTCTTCTTTCACATCTCTTGGGAAATACAGGCCATGGATGGGGCTACTCCCGAAGGAAGATGGTCCCCATGTCTCTATATCCCAAAAGGCTCACCCATGGCTCCATCTTCTTAGGTTCCACATTGTTCTAGAGAGGACTTCTTGTTTCTTTTTAAACTCTCTCTAAAATACAGCATCTGAGATCAAGAGACCAGTTGTTTATCTGGAGAGAAGTATTAAGTTCTATGGCGCGAAAAATGAAAGCATAATTAATTGAATTGATGTGGAAGGTGTACTCTGATTCCTAGGGGAATCTGGTGGTTCTAAATGAGTTAGGAACAACCAGCCCCCAGGTGGTGAGTGAATCATTTTTGCTCACCATATATACTTTTACTACCTATGTTCGAAAGAGATAATAGGTAAATTATCCCCAAGGCACCCAGCAGAATATAAATGGTGTCATGCAGACTAACTGATAACCACAAACGTGAGATGGTGACAGTTACTGTGTGTATCCATTAAGGAGAAAGAGCCTCAAAATGTGCAGGCACAGTGTCTGCTAGGAGGAGAGTGGAGTCCCACTCAAGACGGGGACCAGGGACCCCTGTCATCACAGGGGGTGGGCCCACAGGTTTGGAGGAGGTGGTGGAAGGAGCACTTTAAAAAAAAAAAAAAGGAAAAAACCACTACCAGTCCATGGAGTGAGTCACTTCTTCTTTCTGGGTCTTACTTTTCCCTCTGTAAAAGGCAGGGGAGAGGCCAAGATGATCCCTACTATGGCCTAGCATGTCCCCAGCCCCTTTCTAGGAATTGAATAGGTTTCAGTAGAGCTTTCAGAATAAGATGGATTAGGAAGAAAGGCCCCCATGTGTCTGTTGGTTTGTTGTACTGTGGAGGATTGTGTGTTGCTGTGATGCTGGAAGCTGTGCCACCGGTATTCAGCTACCAATAGGGTCACCCATGGTGGACAGGTTTAAGCTGAGCTTCCAGACTAAGACAGACTAGAAAGAAAGACCCAGCAGTCTACTTCTGAAAAGAATAAGCCAATGAAAACCTTATGAATAGCAGCAGAACATTGTCTGATATAGTTCTAGAAGGTGAGCCCCCCAGGTTTGAAGGCACTCAAAAGATGACTGGGGAAGAGCTGCCTCCTCAAAGTAGAGTCAGTCTTAATGATGTGGACGGTTGTGGATGGAGCCAAGATTTCAGGACCTTCATTTGCTGACGTGGCACAACGCAAAATGAGAAGACACAGCTGCAAACATCCGTTAATAATAGGAACATGGAATGTACGAAGTATGAATCTAGGAAAATTGGAAATCATCAAAAATGAAATGGAACGCATAAACATCCATATCCTAGGCATTAGTGAGCTGAAAAGGACTGGTATTGGCCATTTTGAGTCGGACAATCATATGGTCTACTATGCCAGGAATGACAACTTGAAGAGGGATGGCATTGCATTCATAGTCAAAAAGAACATTTCAGGATGTATTCTAAAGTATAATGCTATCAGTGATAGAATAATATCCATAAGGCTACAAGGAAGGCCAGTTAATATGACTATTATTCAAATTTATGCACCAACCACTAATGCAAAAATGAAGAAATTGAAGATTTTTACCAGCTTCTACAGTCTGAAATTGATTGAACATGCAATCAGGATGCATTGATAATTACTGGTGATTAGAATGTGAAAGTTGGAACAAGGAAGAAGAATCGGTAGTTGGAAAATAGGGCCTTGGTGATAGAAATGATGCCGAAGATCGCGTGATAGAATTTTGCAAGACCAATGACTTCTTCATTGCAAATACCTTTTTTCACCAATATAAACAGCAACCGTACACATGGACCTCGCCAGATGGAATACACAGAAATCAAATTGACTACATCTGTGGAAAGAGACGATGGAAAAGCTCAATATCTTCAGTTAGAATAAGGCCAGGGGCCGACTGCAGAACAGACCACCAATTGCTCATATGCAAGTTCAAGTTGAAACTGAAGACAATTAGAACAAGTCCAAGAGAGCCAAAATATGACCTTGAGTATATCCCACCTGAATTTAGAGACCATCTCAAGATTAGATTTGACACTTTGAACACCAATGACCGAAGACCAGATGAGTTGTGGAATGACATCAGAGACAATATACATGAAGAAAGCAAGAGGTCATTAAAAAGACAGGAAAGAAAGAAAAGACCAAAATGGATGTCAGAAGAAACTCTGAAATTTGCTCTTAAACACTGAGTAGCTGAAGCAAAAGGAAGAAATGATGAAGTAAAAGAACTGAACAGAAGACTTCAAAAGGCGGCTCCAGAAGACAAAGTAAAGTATTATAATGACATGTGCAAAGAGCTGGAGATAGAAACCCAAAAGGGAAGAAAACGCTCAGCATTTCTCAAGCTGAAAAAACTGAAGGAAATATTCAAGCCTCAAGTTGCAATACTGAACGATTCTATGGGGAATGGGGAAAATATTAAATAACACAGGAGGCATCAAAAGAAGATGGGAGGAATACACAGTCATTATACCAACAAGAATTGGTCAACATTCAGCAATTTCAAGAGGTAGCATATGATTAGGAACGATGGTAGTGAAGGAAGAAGTCTAAGCTGTACTGAAGGCACTGGCGAAAAATAAGACTCCAGGAATTGATGGAATATCAGTTGAGATGTTTCAACAAATGAATGCAGCACTGGAACTGCTCACTTGTCTATGCCAAGAAATTTGGAAGACAGCTACCTGGCCAACTGACTGAAAGAGATTCATATTTATGCCTATTCCCAAGAAAGGTCATCCAACTGAATGGGGAAATTATTGAACAAGATTGTTAATATCACAGGCAAGTAAAATTTTGCTGAGGAACATTCAAAAGTGGCTGCAGCAGTATATTGACAGGGAACTGTCAGAAATTCCGGCCAGTTTCAGAAGAGGATGTGGAACCACAGATATCCTTGCTGATGTCAGATGGATCCTGGCTGAAAGCAGAGAATACCAGAAAGATGTTTACCTGTGTTTTATTGACTATGTAAAGACATTCAGCTGCGTGGATCATAACAAATTATGGACAACACTGAAAGAATGGGAATTCCAGAACACTTAATTGTGGTCACAAAGAACCTCTACTTAGACTAAGAGGAGTCATTAGAACAGAACAAGGGGATACTTCATGGTTTAAAGTCAAGAAAGGTGTGGGTCAGGGTTGTATCCTTTCACCATACACCATACCTATTCAATCTGTATGCTGAGCAAATAATCCGAGAAGCTGGACTATATGAAGAAGAATGTGGCATCAGGATTGGAGGAAGACTCATTAACAACCTGCATTATGCAGATGACACAACCTTGCTTGCTGAAAGTGAAGAGGACTTGAAGCAATGATGAAGATCAAAGACCACAGCCTTCAGTATGGATTACACCTCAACATAAAGAAAACAAAAATCCTCACAACTGGACCAATAAGCAACATCATGATAAATGGAACAAAGATTGAAGTTGTCAAGGATTTCATGTTACTTGGATCCACAATCAACACTCATGGAAGCAGCAGTCAGGAAATCAAATGACGCATTCATTGCGCAAATCTGCTGTAAAAGACCTCTTTAAAGTGTTGAAAAGCAAAGATGTCACCTTGAGGACTAAGGTGTGCCTGACCCAAGCCATGGTGTTTTAAATTGCCCCATAGGCATGCGAGAGCTGGACAATGAATAAGGAAGACCAAAGAAGAATTGACGCCTTTGAATTGTGGTGTTGGCAAAAAATATTGAACATACCGTGGACTGCCAAAAGAACGAACAGGTCTGTCTCGGAAGAAGTACAACCAGAATGCTCCTTAGAAGCAAGGATGGCGAGACTACATCTCACATACTTTGAACATGTTGTCAGGAGAGATAAGTCCCTGGAGAAGGACATCCTGCTTGGTAAAGTACAGGGTCAGCGAGAAGGAGGAAGACCCTCAACGAGATGGATTGACACGGTGGCTGCAACAATGGGCTCAAGCATAACAACAATTGTGAGCATGGCTCAGGACCGGGCAGTGTTTTGTTCCATTGTTCATAGGGTCACTATGAGTGGAACCAACTCTGTGGCACCTAACAAGAAGGAAGAAAGGCCTGGTGATCTACTTCCAAAAATCAACCTATGAAAATCCTATGGAACACAGTAGTCCAATGCGCAACAGATCACAGGAATGGCACAGGACCAGGCAGCATTTCATTCCATTGTGCATGGGGTTACCATGATTCGGGAGCAGACTTGACTTCAGCTAACAACAACTAGCCAAGCCAAGTTGTGTTTAATTCTGTTTACTCAGCTCCAAGCTTTTATGTCCCCATCGATCCCTCTGCTTGGAGCAACCTTTCCCATTTTTCTGCCCAACTCCTCCCCTCTTTGCAAATGCTGCCCTCACACTGTCCTCCTGTTAACCCCAATTCCTCCTCTGAAGCTATGCTTTATAGTAATGATTATAAGCTTGAATTCTGGAACAGGGCTGCCTGAGATTGAATCCTAACCCTACCACTTACTAGTTGTGCAAGATTGGGAAAATAACTTCTCTGCACCTTAGTTTTCTCTTCTGGAAAGTGGGGATAATAATAAGACTTGTCCAAAGGAGTACTTTGAGGATTAAATGAAGTAATGCATATAAAGCTGTTCCTTAGCACAAACATAGTAAATGTTTGCTGTTGACATTATTGTTATCATTGCCATTGTCATCTGAACCACTCTAAGGCAGCTTATACCTTCAAACCTGCACTAGAGTTATCCATATCCATTCCTTATTGAAACACAGACTGGCAAACTCATCTCTGCGTCTCATGAAAACCTGGCACAGGCTGTTGTGTATCCTAAATGTTTAGCACCTGTTTGTTGAATGAACATGTGAATTTCCACAGTAGACTTTTGTCTTAGTCATCTAGTGCTGCTATAACAGAAACACCACAAGTGGATAGCTTTAACAAAGAGAAATTTATTCTCTCACAGTCTACTAGGCTACAAGTCCAAATTCAGGGCATCAGCTCCAGGGGAAGGCTTTCTCTGTTGGCTCTGGAGGAAGGTCCTTGTGATGCATCAGTCTTCCCTTGGTCTGGGAGCATCTCAGCACAGGAACCTCAGGTCCAGAGGAGGCGCTCTGCTCCCAGCACTGCTTTCCTGGTGCTATGAGGTCCCCATGTGTCTGCTTGCTTCTCTCTTTTATATCTCAAAAGAGATTGGCTTAAGTCACTATCTAATCTTATAGATCTCATCAATATAACTGCCACTAATCCATCTCATTACATCATAGTGACAGGATTTACAACACACAGGGAAATCACATCAGATGGCAAAATGGTACACAATCATACAACACTGGGAATCATGACCTAGGCAAGGTGACAGATATTTTTGGGGGACACGATTCAATCCATGATAACTTCTAAGCACCATGTCTTCATATTTTTCATTTAATGGAGAGAAAACATCTTAATGGAGAGAATTTCTGGCTGTCACTAACTACCTGTGTAACATGAGGACAATTCAGTCCTTGCCTCTGAATAGACTTGGAGGAGAAGGAGAAGAATTGGAGATAAGCAAGTTCAAAGGACCCAGAAAACAAAGTCTGTGGCCATCCTAAAGTTGCCAGTTACCTCACTACTCAGGAACGCGCTAACCTTTTGTTTTGTGGGATAATAATAGTAACAGTTGCCTTCATTTGTTGCACCTACTATGTATCAGGCACTCTGGTAAGTGTTAGATCATGTTACCTCTAATCATCATGGCAACCCATGCCTGGGTACATCGATACTATTTTACAGATGAAAAAACTGAGGCTCAGAGGAATTAACTCCCTTGTTCAAGGTTACACAGCAGAGCTAGGATTATAACCTGTGTCTGTCTGATTCTAAAGCCTGTGACGTTTTCTTGACACTACACTGCCTTCCAAGACCAAAAATCCTTCTGGAGTTCTCATAGGGCACCCAGGGATTGTTAGAATTCATGAAGG
>NW_004443947.1:29392122-29396236 GCF_000243295.1 Trichechus manatus latirostris | reverse complement strand
GCATGCTTTTAACTGTAGCACTTTAGGTATGAATGGAGGGAAAGAGACAGAAAGGATCAGGAACGGTCTTAAAATCATGTGGGTGAGAAACATCTGGAGTCTACACATTTATTATATAGAAATGTTAGCACAAATGTGACAAGATGTATGTAGAAAGATGTTCATTTCATTGTTGTTTTAAAAAGCTGGAAATTGCCATCAGTGGAGGCCTAGTGGGAAAAAAATAAAGTTCCTTCTACAATGGAACACTGTGCAGCTACTAATATGGATGAACAAGGATGTCTGTGCTGATTTGGAAAGATCTTCAGGACTGCATAATGTGGGTCAAGTTCTCTCTGGACCCGAATTATAGGCTCTTTTCCCTGCATCATCCTGCATCTTGGGAACACAGGGAACTAGGAGAATGTGTAACCAAGGGCTAAACTGTGTGGTCTGTAGAGCTGGTGCCAAGGTTTTTCTGAGAAAGGAAAAATTAGTGTGAACTGAGGTGGAAAAAGACTTCTGAGAGACATTGGGTTGAACGTTGAAAGATGAAATAAGATTTTCTACAAAAACAAAGAGAAATGAGAAAGGGAATCCCTGATGAGGATACCCCCATGAGGAAAGGCACTGAGGCAAGAACGTGTTGAGTTATGGGACCTGTCAATCAAGGTCATCATTAAGTGCACCTTGGCCTAGGATTCAGAGCTCATCAAGTTTAAGGATACTGTGAAAGCCATGATGTCTTGGAGCTCTATGACCTGCTGTGAGGCAACTGGTGGGTCACCCAGGAAGCAGCTTGAATCTACAACGGGCAATGTTGGGTCAGTTCTTTAGTTTCCAGCTTCTTCAACCAGGATGAGCTCCAGAAAGTAACTCCCAACTCCTCATGTTGTTGTTGTTAGGTGCCATCGAGTAGGTTCCGACTCATAGTGACCCTATGTACAACAGAACAAAACACTACCCGGTCCTGCACCATCCTCACAATCGTTACACTTGAGCCCATTGTTGCAATAACTGTGTCAGTCCATCTTGTTGAGGGTCTTTCTTTTTTTTCACTGACCTTCTAGTCTACCAAGCATGATGTCCTTCTCCAGGGACTGATCCCTTCTGATAACATGTCCAAAGTATTTGAGATGAAGTCTCACTATCCTCACTTCTAATAAGCATTCTGGCTGTACTTCTTCCAAAACAGATGTGTTTGTTCTTCTGGCAGTCCATGGTATATTCAATATTCTTCATCAACACTATAATTCAAATGCATCCACTCTTCTTCAGTCTTCCTTATTCACTGTCCAGCTTTCACATGCATATGAGGTGACTGAAACCACCCCATGGAGCACATTTTTTGATTGGTGTTAAAGCTTGGTTCACCATGACTGGAGCCACAGAAGCCAAGTTCTAATTTCTAGAATTCAGAGTGTCTTGGCTTGGCACTGAGGGAGCCATCAGCCACTGCTGCCGCCAGGTTATTTATCTCCTGGGTATCAGGCAGAAGGGGCTGTCAAGCAGAAAGATGTCTTCCCTTCTGTGGAATTCTGGCTAGGCCCTCATCTCCTATTGATCTTCTCTTTCATATCCTGCTCTCTGGGTTGGCCCCCATTCTGAGAATGGGAGAGGCTTTATTTTGTTTTATTTCTGGTTACTGCGGGTATGTGTTTCTACAGATACCAGTGAGAATTAATTAATTAAACATTTTAATTGGGCACCGTCTGGGATTTAAACCTTGCATTAGGCAAAATGCTAAGCATGTGGCAGATTTGAAGATGCAAGAAATATGAGTTCAGACCCTTGACTTTGCAATCCAGTAGAAAAACTGGATTTTTTTTAAGCAGATAATAAAGCAGAATTTATATTTGAATAATTCCCCAGTGCAAGATTTATAGTCAACCGGTAGAAAAGAGAGATCACTGAAAACTAAAGTGATCTGGGCTGGCTTACTAGAAAAGGAGAGACTTGAGATGGTCTCAAGGGATAAAGTTTGACTTACAAAATGACACTCTAGGTAACTGGGGAGCAATCTGAGCAAAGAAAGGAGCGATAGAAAAACAAGTGTGTGTTTTGTGACCAAGCCCCCCATCCTTCAGACAGACCTAGGGACCACGTCCCCCATTGTTCAGCTAGACTTAGTTCCTCCAGTTACTAGCTATAAGGCTTGGGTCAGTAACTTAAGCAATGAGCCTCGATTTCCTCAACTTAAAAATTACAGTCACCGTCAGTTGTCATCAAGTCAATTCCAACTCATGGCAACTCCACATGTGTCAGAGTAGAACAGCCCTCCATTGGGTTTTTGGTGGCTGATTTTGCAGAAGTAGATTGCCAGACCTTTCTTCCTAGATGCCTCTGGATGGACTCAAACTTCCAATTTTCAGTTAGCAGCCAAGCATGTTAACCATTTGCACTACCCAGGGACCCCTGAGCCAGTTGCCATTGAATGAATTTCAACTCATGGTGACCCCTTGTGTGTTAGAGTAGAACTGTGCTCCACAGAGTTTTCAATGGCTGATTTTTCAGAAGTGGATCACCAGGCCTTTCTTCCAAGGCACCTCTGGGTAGACTTGAACCACCAACTTTTCAGTTAGCAGCCAAGCACATTCACCATTTGTACCACCCAGGGACCAATTTTCCAAAGGGGGCCATTAATACCAATATCACAGGATTCCTATAAGAATACATGAGAGAACAACAGAGACAGAAGCATGTTGCCTAGTGCCTGGCATATATCAGGGGTTTAAAAAAAATCTTTCTTTTCTGTCCCCTCCTTTGTGTTAATCACTTCACTTCCTTCCCACTCTGCCCCGGCCTCTGACCAATCATTTATTCTCTGCTAAGAGCTTTCTGAAACTCTCTGACTGATGTGTTTCACCTAATCTGGCTGTGCTCCTGGCCTGGCACTGGCCAGAGAGAAGTCTGGAGGCTGTTCCCCAGAGAATGAGGAAGGCTTCCAGGTGCAGTGTTACAACTTGAGGATATTGGCTGCATCCCTCATACCATCCCAGGGTTATTTCTCAACACATGCCTGTTTTGTGACCCTGGGCAACTAACTTCACATCTCAGAACTTCCGTCATTATTGCTGCCTAACAAACCACCCCAAGCTTGTGACATGAAACAACAGCCATTTTATTTTGCTTATGGATTCCCTGGGTCAGGATATTTAGAAAAGGGCGTAGTGGGACGGCTTGTCTCTGCTTAACAATTTCTGGGGTCTGAGATGGAAAAACACAAAGACTGCAGGTGACTTGACAGGTGGGGGCTGGAATCTTCTGAAGGCTCGCTCACTTAGTTGATGCTGCCTGTCCTTCAAGACCTCAGCTGAGACTGTTGGCTAGAATGCCTACTTGTGGCCTCTCCTTGTGGCTTATTGGGCTCCTTCACAGCGTGGTGGCTGGGTTCCAAGAGCAAGTACACCAAAGAGAAGCAGGCAGAAGCTCTACCATCTTTCCTGACCTACCCTTTGAAGTCACATAGTATCCCTTCTGCCGAAGTCACAAGCCCAGCCAGATTAAAGTGGAAGGAACATAGATTCTACCTTTCAGTAGGAGAAGAATCAACGTCACATTGTAAAACAACATGTGGAATGGGGAATATCATTGTATATATCTTTGGAAAATACAGTCTGCCATCCTAAAACTCAAACCCACTGCTGTCAAGTAGATTCTGACTCATAGTGACCCTACAGGACAAAGTAAAACTGCCCCACAAGGTTTCCAAGGCTATAAATCTTTACAGAAGCAGACTGCCACATCTTTCTCTGTGGAGTGGCTGGTGGATTCAAACTGCCAACCTTTTGGTTAGCAGCCAAGCACTTTAACCACTGTGCCACCAGTGGAGATAATAATCCTTACCCTAGGGAGTCATTGTAAAGATTAAATGGGATAATGTATTTAAAGTACTTAGCATGGTGCCTGACATGCAATAAGTGCTCAATAAATGGCCTGTATTTCTCTCTCTTAAGTAGATATACACATAATATGTGTACAATTATAGTCAGTGAAGGTTAATATTCCATGTAGTCGGAGCTTATTAATCGTTTGTGCCATAATAGATGCTAGTAATTATCTCTTAAGTTAATGAATCTATAGATTAGATCCTTAATGAATCTACAAAATAGAGCCTTACAAGTCATGTAGTTTT
>NW_004443947.1:29375957-29391600 GCF_000243295.1 Trichechus manatus latirostris | reverse complement strand
GTTTACCTTTCCTCATCAAGGCTGTGTAGGGAACCTGGCTGAACAAGGACAGGAGTCAAAAGATACAACTGTAGCCAAGTGACCTTGGGCAAGTCACTTCCCTTCTCAGGTCTCAGAGTTTCATGATCTGACATTCTACAATGGAAAGTGCTTACTGAGCCCCTGTGGTAGGTTTGATATGCTCCCGGGGGTGGATTACCCAGTAAGCAAGGTAAGCCCAGGCTTACTTGGGCTTACTTACTAATCTGTAGTGAACGGTTTCACATGGTTTTCACCTCATCTTTGAAATTCTCAGTGCAGATTGGCCTTTTAAAGTTTCTGAGAAATCCTGACCCAAAGTAATCTGTTTAAATCCATGTTTGCCAAACATGTTTATTTTCATATTAACCCATTGCCATCTAGTTGATTCTACTCTACAGGACAGAGTAGAACTAACCCACGGGGTTTCCAAGGCTGTAAATCTTTACAGGGGCCGATTGCCACATCTTTCTCCTGCAGAGCGCCTAGTGGGTTCGAACCACAAACCTTTTGGGTAGCAGCCGAGTGCTTTCACCACTGCACCACCAGAGCGTCTTCGCACATGATTAAACCAGAGCAAATCCGTCAGGCTTCCCCAGGAAGCCAATGGCTTTTGCATTTCACCATGTCTGCTGCATCATAATTCAAGGGGCAAAGGAGAATTTTCTTATTTATACAGAGCAGATTCCTAGATTTACTGTTTGTTAACTTCAGCCTCTTTTTTATTCAGTAGACTTTTGCACTCTTAAATTTGAGATAACACACTGAGCAAATACAAGATTTTAGTTGGAGTTAGGTTTCCCTGAGGTCCTCCACTTTGACAGACAATTGATTTTTTATTTTTTTTTTGGAAATTGTATTGAAGTATGATAAAATTATTGAGGTATAAGTGCTAGGCTGCTAACCAAAAAGTCGGCAGTTTGAATTCACCATCCGCTCTTTGGAAACCCTATGGGACGGTTCTACTCTGTCCTATAGAGTCGCTATGAGTCGGAATCGACTCAACGGTAACAGGTGTGGTTTGGGTTGGTAATACACACATTTATTAAGCTATAACACACAAGTGAATGAATTTTCATAAAGTGAAAACACCTGTGTCATCAGCACTCCGCTCAAGAAATACAATACCTCCAGAATCTCAGGCGCTCCTCTTACCTGATTTTCTGCACTATCCTGCACGACAAGGGTAACCACTACCCCGACTTCTGACACCGTAGATTAGTTTTGCCTGTTTTTGAACCTCATACATGGAATCATATAGTAGGCACTTTTGTGCCTGGCATATTTGCTCAATATTATGTTGTGAAATTCATCCGTGTTGTTACATTTCATTGTAGTTCATTCATTGTCATTGCTGTATGGTATTCTATTGTGTGGATATTTCACAATTTATCTATGTATTCCTTATAGATGAATGTTTGGGTTGTTTCCAATTTGGGGGTTATTACAAATAGTGCCACTGTGAACACTGTTGTGAAAGTATTTTTGTGAATGTAAGTGCATTTCTGCTGAGCATGCATCTAAGAGTGGAATTCCTGGGTCAAGTTAAGTATATTTTCCTGGTATAGACACTGCTAAACTATTTTCTGAGGTGGCTGTACAAATTTACACTCTCATCAGCAATATATATGAGTTCCAGTTGCTTCACATCTGCCTTTTTCATTTTAGCAAGTGGGAGTGTTATAATATCATATTAGGGTTTTAATTTGCATTTCTCTGATGACTAGTATTTTTTCATGTTTGTTGGCCATTTAGATAGTCCCGTCTATGAAGTACCTTTGTAAGTCTCTTGTCCATTTTTCTGTTGTATTGTCTGTCTTTTTGCTTATTGATGTGTAAGTATTTTTTTACATACCCTTGATACATATCTATATCCTTTTACTGATAAATGGATTGCCAATATTTTCCCCATTTTGTGGCTTATCTTTTCACTATCTTGGCAGTGCTTTATAATAAACAGAAATATTTAGTTTTAGTGTAGTCTTGTTTTAACATTTTCTTCCTTGATAGCTAGCATTTTTATGTCTTGCTTAAGAAATCTTTGCCTACCTCAGAGTCCTGAAGATATTCTTCTGTGTTTTCCTTTTTTTACATTTCACATTTAGCTCTAGGTGTCTCGTAGATATGTATGAGAGAGACAGTCAAGGTTATTATATTCTTGCATATGGATATCCTATTGAACTAGCACAGTTTATTGAGAAGGCCATCCTTTGTCCCCACTGCATGCCCTTTTCTCATAAACCAGGCCACTAAATACATGTGGGTTTGTTTCTGAACTCTGCATTTTATTCTGTTGTTATGCTTGTCTGTCCTTGTCCTTATACCACACTTTATATTAACTACTATAGTTTTATAGTAAGTCTTGATAACTGATAACCAGATGTCTACAGAAGCCTGCATGTGAGTGCTGATACAGAGGCTGGGTGATCCCTTGGGGTGGTGGTAAAGGAATTCACTTCACATAGAGCTCATATGAGATAATATCTGCAGTGTTTTCTACCAGTGAGATACCATGATTCTGTTGAAGCATCAAAGACTGTGGCTTTTCTCAAGAGTCTATAATACTTCAGTAACTGAGACTCCATGTCAGTGTTTCAAAACACCTCAAAACTATGGATAAAACTCAGGATACTTGTTGGTAAAAAAGGCATCCTTTAGCATCCAAACTTGGAGCATGTAAAACTCTAGAGACTGTCAGAGAAAAGATAGAGAAGGACTAACCCTCTTTCACGTAAGCTGAGTGAAAAGAAGAAATTGCATTTCAAATAAGAGAGGAGACAGTAGGGAACAAAAAAGAATTTGCTGAGCATTCAAAATCTGGTTGCTTTTACTGACCCTTAGTTTCAGCTAAATGTGTGAGGAAAGCTGTGCACTGCATAAGCACACCATCAGAGAGATGGGAAAAGTGGAAAATGTAGATTCATTTTTGTGCAGCACGTATGTGCCAGTTGACTCTAAGGGTATCACTAAGTAATGGATGTGTGGGGCAATTAAACAAGGATATTGGCTGCATTGTGAATCAACCCAGCACTCTGGATGTAATAAGAATAAAAAATAACCCACAGAAAAGCAAACTAGTCCATAGCCTTGAACCGCAGAGCAAAAACTGTTCTGTGCAAAGTCTGGTTCCTTTTCATCTTAAGAAATTTCCATCCCTGTTTATGTCAACCATGGTGAAATGCTATAGCTTTGAAAAGGATAAACAACGTTCCCTTTCTGTTGCAGCAAAACAAAAACCCCCACACTCAATAAATCAAAACTATGCCTGCAAAAATCGAAAAAATCCATGATTTGCTGAAACCTCTAAAACCCTCATATTTGTTTGAGTGCTTCTGTAAACAATTCAATCAGTGTTAGCGAAAGCATGCCTTAGGCACCTACAGTGGACTCAGGACTGAGCTAGGGCCAGTGGGAGAGTCTCAAGGAGAACAGTAACGTGACCTCTATTCACACACACATGCATACACATTCACTTATTTTTTACTTAATTCAGTGAAAAAACTTAATGCCCATTAAATAACTGAATGCTAAACAACATGGTGTTACACTCTTTTACCCTTGTCCTTCAAGCATCATAATGGTCTTTACATGCTATTACAGTGGCTTGTTTAATGCTTGTCTCCAAGACTAGTGCTTCTGAAATTTTATCATGTATACGTATCGCCTGGGGATCTTGTTAAAATGCAGGTCCTGATTCAGTAAGTCTGCATCAGGCCTAAGATTTTGCATTCCTAACAAGCTCCCAGGTGACGCCAATGTTGCTGGTTCAAGGACTGCATTTCAGGTGATGAGGTTCTAGGGTGACTCTGAGCTCCATGAGGGTAAGGACCTCACTGCCTTGCCCACCACTGTAACTCCAGCATGTACCATAGAGCATTGATGAATGAGCCATGATGAGTATTTGTTCAGTGAGTAGGAAGTAAATGAATAAACATCTGAATATATAGTAATTATGATTTGAATTTATTGATACATTTTTAAACGGGTAAACAGGAGAAAAGTTGAATAGTATGAGTATAAATATAGAAATAAGGCTATTCATATACTGATGGAGAGAAATAGGAAATAAAATAGGTAGGCAAGTGGGATTAAAGTCATAAAGAGTTTTGCAAACCAGCGAAATGACTGAATATTATGCAGGAGACAAATGAGAGCAAATTCAGTAAGTTCATAAATAGAGGAGTGATTTGCTGAGAGTTTTCTTTTGAGATGATTAGGCTGGTGGCATTGAGCAGCCTGGGAAGAACGGAGTAGGCGGAAGATCATTGTATTAGTTCATATAGGTGGTCATAAGGTCGTAAGACTAGCTTCTGGGCAGTAGGAGTGGAGAAGACCGGAAGAATCCCACTCATATTGCAAAGATATCAATAGTTCTCTCTCCTTGTATTAGACTGCAATTGTTCTGATTCAGCCAAGCCAGCAGGGCACGGTGACCTAGCTGTAGCCATTAGGTCTCAGACTTCAAAGTAACGATAGCACCTAGGGTTCTGTCAGTCATAAGTCAGATGTGCCTGGAGGCAAGGTTCAAGACAGAAGCCCTCCCTGCTTCCAGGCTCTTCCCCTAAAGTCAGTTCTGCACACTTCAAATCTAGCCCTGTAACCACCTTGTTCAGTCTATTAATTCTTCCCCAGATAACAGAAGGTTTATTCCTATGAAAGTCCCTAGGTGGTGCAAACAGTTTACTACTAACGTAAAAGCTGGCAGTTTGAACCCACTCAGCGGCGATACGGAAGGAAGGCCTGGGCAATCTGCCTCCATAAAGACTGCAGCCAAGAAAACCCTATGGAACAGTTCTACTCTGTAGCACTGAGCAGTGTAGCACTTGAGGTCACCAAGAGTCAGAACTGACTCCACGGCATTGGGTTTGGTTTTTTGGTTTTATTCATATGACATCAAATTAATTATTTTTTGTAAATGTCAACATAAAGTGATCATAGAAATGGACTTCCCTTTGAGATGGAGCCACTCCTTGGAAGCTATGTGAACATCAAGTTTGGGCTAATTAAATTCTGATCTAACTGCATCATGGGAATGCAATATTTAAATCCATCTACTCTTTGATAAAGGTCTCTTATGTGTCTGTTGTACCAATCTTGATTTTCGTGGGTCTCAATGTCTCAACTCAGAGGATGCCTGTATTAATGTATACATCAGACTCTGCAAAGACACATGTTTTACAGCATTTCCCATTGCCAGATCACCTCTCTCCAGGGAAATTAAGTGAATGAAGCAGCTTTGAGATACTTTTAAAGACTCAAAATAAGTTATTCCTCTTTAGTAAGTGGAACATTGAGCAAGAGCGGGTGGCCCCATTACTGCCTTAGTCTCTCTCACATGGCCACAACTGATGGTCATTCATTCCGTTGGGCTGCCCTCCCCAGGGGGACAACTGGAGTTAAGCTAAATCCATTTCCCTGTAATTCCTTTGGTAGTTTCTTGGATGAGAGAAGAAAGACAATGCCAATCTTATGCCAACTATCAGGATCTTTCTTATCTTAGAGTATTTTATATAAATTTGGCCCCAGCTTTTGTTCCTAGTCCTATCCTCATTTTGAAGAATAAAAATGCAAAAGATTCTCCAGTAATAAATGTTTATTAGCCCTCAATAATATACCTAACACAGTACTAGATAATAGCAGAGGAGAACAACATTTATTCAGCATTCAGCAACTATTTACTGAAGGCCATAAGACACGTTCCTTGCTTATAAGAGAGATTGGGAAAAAGAGGGAACATGCATTTATTGATAACGTACCAGGAGATGTGCATTGTGCTAAGATTTACACTTTGTCTCCTTTAATGAACATACAATTAAGTTAAGGAGGAATAAGGAAGGGTGATGATGGTACCATTTATTATGCACCTGGAACTGTTGTGTTTTTGCCTGCACCACCCATTCAAACCCTTAACAATCCTATGTTAATCTGTAACAACCCTATACCTATGAACCCAAAAACCCACTCTTATCAAGTCCATTGGACTCATAGTGACCCCATAGGGTTTCCAAGTCACATCTTTCTCCTGAGGATCTGCTGGTGGTTTCGAACCTTCGACCTTCCGGTTACTAGTCAATTGCATTAACCACTGCACCACCAGGGCTTCTTCCTATACCTATGAGGGAGGTAGAATTATCCCTGCTTTAGAAATGAAGCGCTGAGATTCAAAGAAGTGAAGTAGCCTTCCCTGCATCACACAGCTAATAAAGGATGGATCCCAGATTTGAAATCAGGTGTAACTGACTCCAAAGTGTATGTTCTTAACCGTTCATCTTACTGCCTCCCTTACAAATCACTTAAAAACTACGGGATCTGCCATCATCTGACCCCAGCTTCCTAGAAAAGCAACTTTTGCTCCAGTTAAGCTGATCTGCCCAGGACGCCACGATCACAGCTGTGCATTTTTCACTCCTTGTTGGGTGTGGCTCTTCTAGTTCTTGTTCTTCATGGTAGAGGAAGGACCTGAGCTTGGCAGTGAAGAATGAATAGGACTTAGACAAGCGGGAGGAAGGAAAAGTTGCCTCAAGTGATGAAAATGGGAAGCTTATTATTCTAAAGAGGGAATGAGTACGGAGAATGTGGGCTAAAACTGAAGCCATTGGAGATAATTTCTCATTACTTGTGAGGCTGAAGCAGGGAGAAGGTAAAGGGCAGGTGTATTGGTTTCCTTAAAAAAAAAAAAATAATCAGTTGCCGTCAATCAATTCTAACTCATGGTGACCCCACATGTGTCAGAGTAGAACTGTGTTCCATACGGTTTTCAATTGCTAATTTTTCTGAAGTAGATTGCCAGACATTTATTTCCAGGCACCTCTGGGTGGACTCAAACCTCCAGCCTTTCAGTTAGCAGCCGAGCTCATTAACCATTTGTGCCACTTGGGGACTCCATTATTTTCCTAGGGTTGCTATAACAAATGCCACAAACTGGGTGGCTTAAAACAACAAAAATTTATTCTCTCATAGTTTGGGAGGCTAGAAGTCTGAAATCAAGGTATCAGCAGGGCCACACTCCCTCTGAAAGCTCTAGAGTAAAATTTTTCCTTGCCTCTTCTGGCTTCTAGAAGTTGTCAGCAATCCTTGGCATTCCTTGGTTTGTAGCTGCATCAGTCCAATTTCTACATCCCTCTCCACATGGCCATCTTCTTTCTGTGTGTGTCTGTGTCTCTGTGTCTCTTCTCTTATACCAAAACTAAACTTACTGCCATAAAGTCGATTCTGACTCATAGTGACCATATAGGACAGAATAGAACAGCCTCTTAGGGTTTCCAAAGCTGTAATCTTTACGGAAGCAGATTACCACATCTTTCTCCTGAGGAACAGCTAGTTGATTCAAACTGCTGACCTTTTTGGTTAGCAGGTGAGCACTTTAACCACTGCACCATCAGGGCTCCTTCTTCTCTTACAAGGGCACCAATAATTGGATTAGGGTCCACCCTAATCTAGTGTGACCTCATCTTAACTAATTACATCTGCAAAGACACTATTTCCAAATAAGGTCACGTTCTGAGGTTCCAGCTGGACAGAATTCAGGGGGACACTACTCAACCCAATACAGCAAGTCATGGCCCCATATGTTCCGACCCCTGCCTGCCTCTCTAACCTCATTTTAATACACTTCTTTCTTCCTTCCTCCCTGTACTGCAGTAGTCACACTGACCTCTTTTGAGTTCCTCAAATGCACTGTGCATTGCCTTCTTATCGTAGGACCTTTGTTTATACAGTTCTCTCTGCCTGCATGTTTCCCTTCCTGCCCCCACTTTCCCTGACCCTCACAGTAGCAGCCAAGCAATTTATTATGCACTAAATATTCATCACCCATGCTGAAATCTAAGCCCCTGTATTCAGTGTATGTTACTTCCTAACCACTAGCAGATGGCTGGCACTTAGCGCAGTCCCTGGCTCTTAAAAAAAAAAAGAAAAAAGTTGTCACGGAGTTGATTCTGACTCATAGTGACCCCATGTGAATCAGAGTAGAACTGTACTCCATAGGGTTTTCAATGGCTGATATATCAGAAGTAGATATCAAGGACTTTCTTCCAAGGCACCTCTAGGTAGACTTGAACCACCAACCTTTCAGTTAGTGCCACGCACATTTACCATTTGTACCACCCAATGACTCTGTTTGGCTCGTGTTGTTGTTTTTAGTTGCTGTTGGGTCGATTCCAACTCATGGCTACCCCATGTGTCCTCTAGGGTCACTATGAATTGGAATAGACTTTCTGGCAATGGGTTTGTTTTTGTTTGTTTGTTTTTTCTCTTCTTAAGAACTTTTCTAAGAGCAGAGATTGTCCTTGAGGTTTCACTAGAGTAATTGCAGAACTCCTAAATAGGAAAACTACTGAATAAAAAAGAAAGATTGTTGAGACATGGTTGTATCTAGCTTTTCTGATCCTGCTCCCAGAGTCTCAACCTGGAGAGGGTGGGGAGGGTTAATATCCTCCTGTAGTACAGGCCAGGCTCAGTCTACAAATTAAATCAGTCTACTAAAGAGTTCTTGAGTTCTTTATTCCAGGACCTGTGCCACGCACAAGGAGACGATATGGTCATAAGTAAGCATAGCCCTGCTCTCAAGGAGTTCACTGACAGTCTAGTAACCAGACAATTACACTACAGAGTGATGTGCACTGTGTCAAGAGAACACGAAGTTATGAGGGCACTGGGCAGGGACCTTAACCCAGATTAGGGAATAGGCCAGGGAAGACTTCCTGGAGGAAATGGCATTTAAACTCAGACTAGAAGGATGAGTAGGACAAGTGAAAAGCAAGGAAGGATGTTTTAGGTAGGAGTAATGGCACATGCAAAAGCTAGGAGGCATGAGATAGCTCAGTGCTTTAGAGGGCCTGATGGAAAGTCAATGTATCCATAGCATTGCCAGGTGGGAGTGGCGACTGGAAGGGCAGTAACAGGAGATGAGGCTCTGCCAAGGATCCTGAGCCACATCAGAGCATGCCTATAGTTCTCTGTGAGCCACTTCAGCAGCCCAGATGAAACAAGGCAAAACAATAATTTGAACAGAAAAATTTCCATACGGTTCTGTGTACTTTTCAAAGTGTTTGTGCCTCAATTGGTACAGAATTTTATGAATATATACTGTGTTATGGATTGAATTGTGTCCCTAAAAAATGTGTGTCAACTTGCCTAGGTCATGATTCCCAGTATTGTGTGGTTATACACCATTTTGTCATCTGATGTGATTATCCTGTGTGTTGTAAATCCTAACCTCTGTGATGTTAATGAGGCAGGATTAGAGGCAGTTATGTTAACGAGGCAGGACTCAATCTACAGGATCGTGTTGTATCCTGAGTCAATTTCTTCTGAGCTACAAAAGAGAGAATTGAGCAGAAGGGAGTAGGGACTTCCTACCACCAAAACAGAAGAGCTGGGAGCAGAATGTGTCCTTTGGACACAGGGTCCCTGTGCTAAGAAACTCCTAGACCAGGAGAAGATTGATGATAAGGACCTTACCCCAGAGCCAACAGAGACAGAAAGCCTTCCCCTGGAGCTGGTGCCCTGAATTTGGACTTCTAACCTCCTAAACTGTGAGAGAATAAGTTTCTTTTTGTTAAAGCCATCCCCTTGTAGTATTTCTGTTATAGCGGCACTAGATTACTAAGACATACTCTATAGTTTGTCAATACTACACAGAGAAAATAATGATGTATGTGGAAGGTATAGTAGAATATATTATTTCATTTATTTTCCTGCCTGGGTTCCTTTGTGGGGAGTTGTGTCATAAACAATGAAAAACTAATTAGGATAATTTTTGGAAAAATAAGAATAAAAGTACCTGAGTGGCACAAATGGTTAGGCAGTGGACAAGTAACCGAGAGGTTGCAGTTGAAACTCACTGAGAGGTGCCTCAGAAATAAGGCCTGCCGATGTGCTTCCAAAAGGTCACAGCCTTGAAAACCCTATGGAGCAGTTCTACTCTGCACACATGGCATCACCATGAGTTGGAATTGACTCAATGGCAAATAACAACAACAAAAAGAGATTCACCAACTACAGACCTCCTACATCAGTATCTTGAAGTTCAGATGCTTTGAGAAAATGAAAAACTGAAATGACTTTATCAACTTGTCTTTAGACCCAAATAGGTCACCTGTGAGAGCAATTGTTTATCCTGTGAACTGCTTCCATGGCACTGTGGAGAGAGCACTTGATTTGGGATGAGGAGACTAGATTTTGAATTCCTGAATACCTTGGGCAAGCCTCAGTATTAATTTTATAGTTAAAATAAGAATTTATCTATTCATGTAGAGAATTGTTTTTTGAGTGCTTATCATGTACTAGGTATGACTCTAGGTTCAGAGGATATTGTAGTGAACAAAATGAAATCTTGCCCCTTAAGGAGCTCAGTGTCTATTTGGGGAGAGAGTCAATAAACAGAGAACAAATATTAAACATCAAGTAGTGTGATAAGGAGGAGCCCTGGTGACACAGTGGTTAAAGCACTCAGCTGCTAACCAAACCTACCAGCCACTCCACAACAGAAAGATTTGGCAGTCTGCTTCCATAAAGATTTACAGCCTTGGAAACCCTATTGACAGTTTTACTCTGTCCTATAGGATCGTGATGAGTCGAAATTAACTCGGCAGCAGTGAGTTTGGTTTGGTTTGAAGTGTGATAAGGGTATCATGCTTGGTAAAGTAGAAAGTCAGAAAAACTCTCAATGAGATGGATTGACACAATAGCAGAAACAGTGGACTCAAATATACCAATGATCATGAAGACGGTGCGAGACAGGTCAATGTTTCGTTCTGTTATACATAAGGTCGCCATAAGTCAGAGCCAGCTCGATGGCAACAAACAACAGTGTGATAAATACTGGGAGGCAAAATAAAGCAGAGCAAGGGGAAAGAGAGTGACAAGGGAGGCTATCTTGGAAAGCCTCTCTGAGGAGATGACATTTGAGCAGAGATCTACATAAAATGGCAGAGCAAGTGTCTTGGTCATCTAGTGCTGCTATAACAGAAATACCACAAGTGGATGGCTTTAACAAGGAGAAGTTTATTCTTTCACAGTCCAATAGGCTACTCGTCCAAATTCAGGGCATCAGCTCCAAGGGAACGCTTTCTCTGTTGGCTCTGGAGGAAGGTCCATGTCATCAATCTTGGTCTGGGAGCTTCTCTGCGCAGGAACCTCAGGTCCAAAGGATGCCCTCTGCTCCTCGCACTGCTGTGTTGGTGGTATGGTTTCCCATGTGTCTCTGCTCACTTCTCTCTTTTATGTCTCAAAAGAGATTGGCTTAAGACACTATCTAATCTTGTAGACCTCATCAGTATAACTGCCACTAATCCATCTTATTACATCATAGTGATAGAGTTTACAACAG
This sequence comes from Trichechus manatus latirostris, assembly GCF_000243295.1. Lineage (NCBI taxonomy): Eukaryota > Metazoa > Chordata > Mammalia > Sirenia > Trichechidae > Trichechus > Trichechus manatus. Next base: position 29,380,250 of record NW_004443947.1, on the reverse strand, counting down.
GTAAGGAAATCACATCAGATTACAAAATGGTACACAATCATACAACACTGGGACTCATGACCCAGCCAAGTTAACAGATGTTTTTGGGGGACACAATTCAATCCATGACAGCAAGTCATATATCTGGGGGAAGAACTTTACAGGCTGAGGAAACAGCAAGTGCAAATGCTCTGAGGCGAGAACATGCTAGACAAGTTCAAACACTAGCAGGCAGAATGGTAGGAAATGAAGTCAGGGAGAATTCTGGAGACTGAACCATATTGGGCCTTGTGAGCCATTGTCAGGAACTTGGATCATGTTTTAAGCATGATACAAAGCCATTGGAAATTTTTAAGCAGGGGAGTGATTTGACCTAATTTGCATTTTTAAAGGCTCTCTCTAGTTCAGTGATTCTTCACGGGGAACAATTTTCCCCTCCTCCACCCCTAGATATTTGGCAATATCTGAAGACATTGTTGGCTATCACAATTTGGGGGACAGGGATGGGAGATGCTACTGGCATCCAGTTGGTAGAGGTCAGGGATACTGCTAAACATCCTAAAATGCACAGGACACCCTCCACAACAAAGAATTACCTGGCCCAAAATGTCAGTGCTAAGGTTGAAAAACTCTACAAAGGTTGTATAGAGAATAGACGATCGCAGATTCAAATAAGGGAGACCAGTTAGGACAATACTACATTAATCCAGGAAACAAACGATGGTTTTGGACTAGGATGATAGTTGTCATGGTAGTGAGAAATGGTCTGATCCAGGATGTATTCTGAAGGTAGAACCAATGAGATTTGCTGATGGATTGGAAGTGGGGTGTGAGGGTTAAAGAGAGAGCAAGTAATGTTTTATATCTCAGTAACTAGAAGAACGATGATGCCATTTATTGAGATGATAAACATTTGTTGAGGAATCAGTGTGGAATGGAGGAAAATCAATAGTTCACTCTGGACATGTTAGGCTTCATATGTGTATTAGACATCCAAGAGGAAATGTGGAATAGGCTATTGAGTCTAGAGATGAGGAAGAAGGTCCAGACTGAACTTAAACATTTTAGGAATCATCAATATACAGTACTGAAAGCCACGGGACTGGCTGAGATTACCTTGGGGGTTAGTGTAGATAAGGAAGAGGAGATATCCAAGCCCTGGGCCCTCCAGTATTCAGAGCTCACAAAGAGGAGGAAACCAAGAAATTCTGGTGTCCTAGAAGCCAAGTAAGTGAAGGGAGTGTATCAGAGAGGAGAGCACCTATGTCAAAGGTTGCTGCAAGACCAGGTAAGCAGAGGATAGGAAATTGGCCACTGGGCTATGGCAAGAATTGTGAGCTAATGGAAGTCACCATCATTTGTAAGCTGGAACAGGCATACAACATAGGGGGTTATTTGTATAATTCTTCCTATACAAAGTCTGACCTTGAATTCCCATGTCTTCTTTTCAGAAATGCATATGTATGTGCTGGTATTTTATGTCCCTCTGCAATCATTTCCATAAGAGAAGAGAGGAAGCAGTAAACACACTGAAACCTTTAGTTAAAACTCATGTAGAGTGATGTTGGACAGGGAACCTGGGCGTCAGCAAGAACCTTTTGCATGTAGTCAAGATGTGATTAAACCCATTGTGATAGTGATTCATAGTTTATGTTTATCACAGAGATAGCCTCAGCCTCTAGGCTTGTGTATGATCCCTGGGTCTTTAGGGGTGGCTGAACCCAGAGCTCATTTTAATGGTATGTCCCTGGATTCAAAGAAGCTTTCATTCTTCTCTGGTGCTTTAACTTTGAGAGACAGTCTGATCCTGAAATGTTATCTTTGATGGTGTAAGGTGCAATTCCCTAGAGTGAAAACAGATCACACCTTGGAGTTCTCTTAATTTTCTAGTCCCTTCACATCTCTGAATAGAAGGATTGCCCTGAAAAATATAATGGACCCACTAATCCTATATGGGAGCCATAGTGGCACAGTGGTTAAGAGCTCAGGCTGCTAACCAAAAGGTTGGCAGTTCAAATCCACCAGCTGCTCCTTGGAAACCCTATGGGACAGTTTCTGTCCTATAGGGTCGCTATGAGTCATAATCGACTCCACAGCAATAGGTTTGTTTGTTTGTTTGTTTTAATCCTATATCAATCAAACTTTGTCTTCCCCTCCATCCTTCCTCAGTTACTTGCATAACATATTCAATGAGGTTGACACAAAGTACACACAGCCTCTTGGCCATGCTTTGGACTAAGATATATCCTCCAAGAAACTTTGGGAGTGGCCTTGATCTCATATTGGGGATCACTAAGGAATGGTGTTCTTTCTGGCCTCAACCCTGGTTCTATCAGTAAAATATATAGTAGACCAGATGAAGTTAAGGCCACGATGTAATGGGTTGAACTGGAAACCTCTGAAGTTTAAAGTAGGTCAATCTTCAATGTGGGTGTGGGGGCATGGCAACCTATGGCCAATGTGTAACATATGATCTTAATCATAATAATAATCACCGCCACCACCACTACTTACCCTGCTCTCGTTTAATTGTCACCACAAAGCTTTGAGTCAATAAGTATAGCTGTTCTCTTTTTTTTTTTTTGAGGGTAGTGGTAGAATTCTTGCCTTCCATGCAGGAAACACCAGTTTGAGTCCTGGCCAATTGCACCTTAAGCACAGCCATCAGTCATCTGTCAGTGAAGGCTTGCATGTTGCATGATGCTGAGCAGCTTTCAGCAGAGCTTCCAGACTAAGACAGACTAGGAAGAAAGGCCTGGTGATCTACTTCCAAAAATCAGTCAATCAAAATCCTGTGGATCACAAAAGTTCGATCCCATTGTGCATGGGGTTGTCATGAGTCAGGGGCCAAATCAAGGGCAGCTAAAAAAAAAAAAAATTCCCATTTTTAAAGATGAAAAAAAATGAGGCTCAAAAGATTATATAAATTGACCGAGACCACACAACTAATAAGTGGCAAGGCTGAGAGTCAAACCCAGGTTGGTTTGACTCCAAAATCCACTGGGTCAATTACTGTGCTCTACTGCTGAAGTAATACAGGGGAAAGAACCCTGGGCTTGAGGTCAGGGATTTGCCTTCTAAACGTGGCTCCAACATTAATTTTGAGGATGAATTTGGGAAAAGTCACTTAATCTCTCTGAGCCTCAGCTTGGTTTCCTCACTTGTAAAATAATCAGGACAACCTTGATAATCCCCGAGGTACCTTCTAGTACTTGTGTTTATGATTCTAACTTGTGATACTAGAATTTCAGTTCCTCTCTCATTTGCAAGGAGTGTTTGATTCTAAGAGTGCAGTCATCTATTATTATATTTGATCTTTACAACAACCACAAAACAGGCAGGCATTATCTCCTCCTCTTGTGTTTCACATACGGATGGGAAAACAGACTTGAAATGAAGTCGGTACCTTGCCCAGGGTTAACATAGCTACTGTCAGTCAGCTGCTCGAATATACCAGGTACCTCTCCTCCTCCTTTATCTCAGGCATTTTCCTTCCTCCTGGGGCCTACCTCATTTTTTCATTCCCTGCAAGATTTCCATTCCTAACTTAAATGTTAACTACTAAGACACTTAAGGAAGAATGGGTACAGGAGTCCCCACACCCACCAGGGACCCATCTAAACAGGTGCTGAAGGACAAGAGGAAGCTAGACCCAGCAACCACCAGGACAGAATCTGAGGAATAGTAACTCAAGCTGAGTGTTTGTCCAGAAAGGATGCATTAAGAGGAAACAGTAGATGTTCCTGCAGGTCAGGGAGTGCACAGTTGTAAATATCATTGTCTAACTCAGTCTGGTAAATGGTTCTACACCAGCAATTCTGGGGAAGATCCTTCTAGAATATTTACTTCTTCCTCGTACTCCCTACCTCAGAAAATGTCACCACCATCTCCCAAGATGCCCCAACCAGAAACCTGGGAGACAAGTGTAGGGAAACAGGGCAACCTAGGGGTAAAAGGTGAACTCTAGATTCAAACTAGCTGTATATTGATGTGAAGACACATAACCTTGCCAAGCTTCAGGTTCCTTGTCCATAAAATGGAGTTAAATACTTCTTCCTTGGTAGCATGAGATGAGGATTGAATGTAAACCATCTTGTAAAATGCCTGGCACAAAATACTCAAAAAATGGAACCTATTATTATGATCATCATTAGCAAGTGCCCTATTAATCACATCCAATCTCCAGTCGGTCTTCAAATAGAGATTCTACCTCCTAAATATACTTAAGTATGCTCACTTTCTCTCCACCCTTGCTGCCACCATGTGGTCTCGGTAGTCGCCACCTCGGATCTGGGCTCCTGCATATTGCCTATG
>NW_004443947.1:29373010-29375391 GCF_000243295.1 Trichechus manatus latirostris | reverse complement strand
AGAGTAGAACTGCTTCACAGGGTTTTCTTAGCTGTAATCTTTATGGAAGCAGATCTCGAGGTTTTTCTTCCATGGAGCAGCCAAGTGGGTTCGAACCGCCAACCTTAAGGTTAGTAGCTGAGCACAAACTGTTTGCACCAGCTAGGTCCCTTGTCTGGGCCAGGGTTCAGCTTTTTGATTATGGTAGGACCTAGAGCTGTGAGATGTAAAATACTGCAGGACATTCCCTGACGTTCCCACTTGGATGAGCACACATGTGGTAAATTACAAGTGATCTTTTCTGCCACTAGAGGCAGGGCAGAAACCTGAGATACCTCTTCCCCCTTATCTTTTCTCAACTTCACCCTCCTTCCCACAGGCTACCCTTTCTCACCTAAGCTTGACCAGTGACACACAGGACATCCCTTAGGGGAAGAAGTCTAATGGCATCTCTGGAAAATTCTTTTCTAATCTGCCATAGCTTTAAAAGCTTGAGTGTTCATGACTGCTAATTAGAAATGTCAATTTATTGTAAGTCACAGAAAGAAGTGGAATCTCTTGGAAGAAAAAAAGAGTAAGAAATTACTTTGGTGAGGCGGAGCCAATATGGTGCTATAGACAGAAGCACCACACAGTCCCTCCACAGCAAAGGCCTGAAAAACTAAGTAAAACAGAGATAAACGTCAATCCTGGAACCCTAAGCATCTAATGAAGAGATAAAGAACTCAGCCAAGCACTGAATGCAATCAGAAACTGACAGAGAATGGAGAACGAGGAGAGATATGTGCGGAGGTCCCCTATCAGGTAACGCAGCACAGATTCGCCATCTTGGACTCCTGTTGGAGATCGGTGGACAGGGAGTATGGGAAAGCAGCTTCCCGGAGCTCCTAGCAGGAGACAGAGCACCCAATAACCACAAATATATGCTTTCCCACCCCCTATCCTTCTCCCCCACGACTTGGCCTCTGCCCCCTCCTAGCTGGCTGCGGTCACTCAGCCAGACGGGAAGTGTAGGATCCATGCCACTTGGATTCGCCCTGCCCACATCGGAGATCAGTGGACAGGGAGTATGAGAAAGCAGCTTCACGGATCCCCCAGCAGGAGACAGAGCACCCAGTAAACAGCTATATACATCTTCCCACCTCCCCCACCCTTCTTCCCCCTGCTCGGCCTCTGCCACTTCCCACCAGCTGCAGTCTCTTGGCCGGGAGACATCGGCTTCAGCCCTGTGTGGCTTGGATTTGCCCTGCCCACACTGGCTGGCTTCATCAGTGCCATTTGTTTGTTGCTGGTGTTGCTTTTTTCCCAATTCTTTTGGTTTCTTCCCTGCCTTTCACCACCTCCCCCTCCTTTCTCTCGAACACCTGGCTCCATGTGCAGGCTTTGTTTCTTCTTGAACGGCTGTGAAGCACCACTTGGCTGGGAACTGCTTCCCCGGTCTGCGCCGCCACGCTGGTGGGATCCCCAGTGCCTTTGTTTGTTTGTTTGGTTGGTTGGTTTTGTTCTGTTCTGCTTTGTCTTGTTTGTTTGTTTTCTTTTTCTTTTTGCGGCTTGGGAGCCCCCTCTAGCCTGGCTGTACTGCTTGGCTTGGGAGCCACTTCACCAGTCTGCACAGCTGCGAGAGTGGGATCCCTGGAGGAATTTCTTTTTTTTTCTTTCTTTCTTTTTTCCTTTTTGTCTTTCTTCATTTCTCAGTTTCTCATCTCTCTACATTTACCTTATTTTCCTGTCTCCTGGATAGCTGGTACTGTGTGACACACCTGCCCCTTCTAGCCAGGTTTTACTTCACAGCCTGGGAGCCACTTCCCCAGTCTTTGCAACTGTACTAATGGGATCCCTGGGGGCTTTTCTTTTCTTTTTTTTTCCCCCTAATTTTTATTTATTTATTTTTTTTCTTTTTCTCTTTTTCCTTTTTGTTTTTCTCCATTTCTCAGTCTCTCGTCTCTCCATTCCAATGGTAAGCTCCCTTAGCACTCTTTTGGTGTGTGTGTGGTTTTCTTTTCTTTGTTTGTTTTTGTTTTTGTTGGTTTGTTTGTTTTTTGCTCCTCTTTCTCTTCTCTCTTTCCTCTTTCCCATGCCCATCTTAGCTCCACACATCACAATCTCCCCCCTCCTTCCTGCTTACCTGCACCATGCTCTGAACATCACACCCCCAAGCAACACAGGCACGGCCTACCGGAACCTGCCCTGCACTGATTCCCAGCCCACCCTGTCGGCCCTAGTATGTGCCACAAACAACCCATCTCAGCAACTCCCCTTCTGCTGGACCTGCCCTGCTATACTGTACCTGTGTGACTGACCCTGCCTATTGGAGAAAGGGGCAAAAATTATCATGCCCACAGACAAGTAAACAACAAAGAACACACAGCCCACCTGTCAGACATAATGAAATAAAACGAAAA
>NW_004443947.1:29366077-29367269 GCF_000243295.1 Trichechus manatus latirostris | reverse complement strand
ACCAAAGAAGACATTCAAGTGACTAACAGACACATGAGGAAATGCTCTCGATCACTAGCCATTAGAGAAATGCAGATCAAAACCACAATGAGATACCATCTCACCCTGGCATTACTTGCACAAATCAAAAAAACAGGAAATATCAAATGTTGGAGAGGCTGGGGGGAGATCAGAACTCTTATGCACTGCTAGTGGGAATACAAAATGTTACAATCATTTTGGAAAACAATATGGAGCTTCCTTAGAAAACTAGAAATAGAAATACCATATGATCCAGCAATCCCACTCCCAGAAGTGTATCCTAGGGAAATAAGAGTCGTCATACGAATAGACATATGCACACCCATGTTCATTGCAGCATTGTTCACAATAGCAAAAAGATGGAAACAACCTAGATGCCCATCAACAGACAAATGGATAAACGAACTATGGTACATACACGCAATGGAGTATTACACAATAATAAAGAACAATGATGAATCTGCAAAGCATCTCATAACATGGATGAATTTGGAGGGCATTATACTGAGTGAAATAAGTCAATCACAAAAGGACAAATATTGTATGAAACAACTACTGTAAAAACTCATGAAAAGGTTTACATACAAAAAGAAACAATCTTTGATGGTTACGAAGGAGGGGAGGTGTGGAGATGGAAAAACACTAAATAGACAATAGATAAGTGGTAACTTTGGTGAAGAGTAAGACAGTACACAATACTGGGGAAGCCAGCACAATTTGTACAAGGCAAAGTCGTGGAAGCTCCATAGACACATCCAAACTCCCTGAGGGACCAATTGCTGGGCTGAGGGCTGTGGGGACCATGGTCTTGGGGAACATCTAGCTCAATTGGTGTAACATAGTTCATAAAGAAAATGTTCTACATTCTACTTTGGTGAGTAGCGTCTGGAGTCTTAAAAGCCTGTGAGCAGCCAACTAAGATGCTCCACTGGTTTCACACCTTCGAAAGCAAGGAAGAATGAAGAAAACTAAGGATACAAGGGGAAGATTAGTGGAAAGGGCTAATGGACCACATCTACCATGGCCTCCACCAGACTGAGTCCAGTACAAATAGATGGTGCTCGGCTATTACTACTCACAGCTCTTACAGGGATCATAGTAGAGGGTCCTGGACACAGCTGGCGAAAAATGTAGAACAAAATTCTAACTCACAAAAAAAGACCAGACTTAC
>NW_004443947.1:29356369-29365262 GCF_000243295.1 Trichechus manatus latirostris | reverse complement strand
GTACTGTGAAAGATTCCAAGTTGAAGACCCTACCCCTGCCCTCCAGTTGTTTGTTATCTAGTTGTGCAAGGGTGGAGGAGGACAACTATAAAAACAGCTAGCACCTGAGGCAGAATGCGATGAGGGAGGCAGGTGTGGAGTTCTGGAAGGAGAACTGGACCCAGAAGTGAACTATAAGCATGAGGGTGGATACTGAGCCTGTCTTCTTCTCTGCTGCATCATCAGCTCAGTCTCAGGCATGTAGCATCGTTTGATAGAGTTACAGCAGGGAGGGAAGAAGGATGAATGGAGAGTTGGGTCCTAGTTCCAACACATATGCCCCAATCATATGGCCAATCACTGATTCTTTCTGTATCTCAACCTCTTCATCTGTGAAATGGTAACTGTGGTGAAAACCTTCTCCTAGGGGATCTCTGTTGGTGAGAGCTTGTGTTTGTCATCAGTGCTGTCCACCAGATATATATCCAGCTCTTCCTCTTCCACACAGAGTAGGATTGCTCGTGCCTTCCCCCTCTGAAGCTAGGTGCAGACATTTTATTTGGTCTGGCCAGTGAAATATAAACAAAAATCACATGTGACTTAACAGCCAGTAAGCTGGAGATATTCCCAATAGCAGCTGTTCTGTCAGTCTGGGCCCCAGACGGAAGGTGAGGGGAACAGAGACCCCAGCCAACCTGCAGTGGACATGTAGCATGAGTGAAAAAAATACCTGGTTGTTTTAAGCCACCAAGATTTGGGGGTTGTTTGTTATGACCGCATAATCTAGCCTATCCTAACTGATACAGAATTTAATAAAGATAGAAAACCTTTCATACATTCTAGGGCCTTAAATAAATATAATAGGTAACTGAGGTTAAAAAAAAAATGCTCTTCCAAATGCTTGGAAGAGATTGAACCTGGCTGAGGGGGTTAGGAAAAGCTTCTTAGAGAAGATGTCATCTGAGATGGATTTTGAAGTTGGGAAGGGTATCTAAAGATATGCATGGAGAATCAAGACAAAGATAAGAGATGAAAGCACTCAGAATGGATAGGGAAGATGGGTGTGGCCAGAGCAGTGGATGACTAATAAAAATAATAGAGAGAAAAAAAGCACGGATTAGGCCCTTACTATATATGCCAGTCTCTGTCCAGTGGGATTTATATGTGTTTATTCCTCACAATATCCCTGTATTCATCTCCTATTGCTGCCTTAACAAATTACCACAAACTTAGTAGCTTAAAACATCACAAAATGTGTTATCTTACAGTTCTGGAGATCAAAAGCCCAATATGGGTCTCACTAGGCTAAAATCAGTAGGACCATATTTTATTCTGGGGCTTTTAGAGAAGAATTTGTTTCCTTGTTCATTCAGGTTGTTGACAGAGTTCAGTTCCTTGTGGTTGTAGGATTATTGGCACTCACTTAGCTAAGGGCTGTTCTCAGCTCCTAGAGAATGCTCATTTTCCTTGGCTCATGGCCTCCTTCCTCCATCTTCAAAGCCAGTGGGACATGTCCCACTCAGGCTTCAAATCTCTCCTTCTTCTTTCATCTTACACTCTGATCATTTCTTCTGCCTCCCTCTTCTACTTTAAAGGCCAATGTAGTTATATTAGGCCCACCTGGATAATCCAGGATACTATATTTTAACATCCAAAACCTTAATTCTAAGAAGCCCTGGTGGCACAAATGGTTAAGCATTTGGCTGCTAACCAACAGGTTAGCAATTCGAACCCACTCAGTGGCTCTGAGAGAGAAAGACCTGGTGATATGCTTCCATAAAGATTATAACCAAGAAAACTCTATGGAGCAGTTCTACTTGGTCACACGGGTGAGTTGAAATAGACTTGGCAGCACCTAACAACAATAACAACCTTAATTCTATCTGCCAAGCCTCTTTTGTCATGTAACGTAACATTCACAGGTTTCCAGGATTAGGGTATTGACATCTTTGAGGGGCCATTACTATGCCTACCATAGCAATTTTGTGGATGAGGAAACTGAAGTTTAGTGTAGTAAGGTAATTTGTCCAAGGGCACCATCACTTGTCCAAGGTCTTGACAGAACGGCTTTTGATCCCTGACGCCAGAATCTTTACTCTTAAAAACTGACTTTGTCCAGAGAACATAGAAGGGAAAGTGGACAGGGAGGTAGAACAATGGATTTGGGATTTACTGCTGACATTCTCTAAAGGAAGACATAAGAGAAAGTTTGAAGGGACATTGCATAGTGATTTACAGTCATCCTTATTAGTTTTCTGTTGCTGCGTAACAAATTACCACAAACTTAGTAGGTTAAAGCAACGTGCATACAGTATCTCACCATTCTGTAGGCCTGAAGTCCAGAATGGTACAAGCTGGTTCTCTGCTCAGGCTCTCACAAGGCTGAAATCAAGTGTCAGCCAGTTGTATTCTCAAGTGAAGCCAGGGATGCTCTTCCAAGCTCATTTCTATTGTTAGTAGAATTTAATTCCTTGCAATTAAAGAACCAAAGTCCCATTTCCTTTCTGGCTGTCAACTGGGAACTTCTCTCAGCTCCTAGAGGCCACGCTCAGATTCTTGCCCCATGCCCCCTCCCTCTCAGCAATGGAGACCCTCTTTCACATCAAATCCCTCTTGCACTTTATACTGTCTGACTTCCTCTTCTGCCTTCAGCTGTACAAAACTCTCTGCTTTTTAAGGGCTAGGGTGATTATGGAGCCCCTGGTGGAACAGTGGTTAAGAGCTTGGCTGCTAACCTAGAGGCCAGCAGTTCAAATCCACCAGCCACTCCTTGGGAACCCTATAGGGCAGTTCTACTCTGTCCCATAGGGTCGCTATGAGTTGAAATCAACTCGACTCGAAGGTTTTGGTTTTTGGTGATTAGATTAGACTTACCCAGATGATGTCTCTGTCTTATGGTCAACTTATTAGTTGCCTTAATTATATTTGCAAGAGCAAAAGTCCCTTTTGCATTGTAACATGACATAACCACAGAAGAAACAGCAGGGAGTTAGGGTCATGGGGCCATCTTAGAATTCTGCCTACCAGAATAATGAATAGTGTGACAGGTAATATTATGCTCATTGATGTATGAGGAGCCCAGAGGTTAAGTTACAGTGGCAGAGCTGCACACTAGGACCCAGATCCGGGGGATGAGCAGAGTGCCATGTCCCTGCTAGGAAGGGCTGCTTCTCCTGCTTGAGAATGGCAGAGGAGGAGCCCTTCCCATCTCCTGAGAATGAGGATGAGTTTGAAGATTTCTTAGGGCTTCTTCCAACTCATGCATGACCCAGAGCAATCCCAGAGCCAACTACATCTCCAATTATGTCCTCGTAGTGGGAGGACATTCTTGGTGAGAACTCCTGTGGGAGAAAGGAAAAGACTCAAAGTTATCATTCTATCATAATTCGGGCAAATTTATTATAGAGATTCACCGAGAGTGGGAACCTGTCTGAATCTGTGAGCACATCAGTCTTTCACAGTATTTTTAAAGAAACACAATTCTATTCCACGTTTATGCAATAATTTGCTCTATGGCAACTGCTTTGCAGAGTAAGGTTCTGAGAGGACATAGCTTTATGACTATGTAAGAATTATAGATGTGCCTGGGATGCCGTTTTCTCAAAAATGTGTGCTTCTGAAGTGTTTGAAATTAGTTTATTGATTCATAGGATAAATGGTTCTTCATGCAATCATTTTTATGCTATTAATTAGCTTAAATCTTTTCTGCTATAGATAGCTCAGAAGAAAGCATTACAAATTACGCACTTATGGAGTTTCATATTCATCCAACAAATATTAATTGAGACTGTATTAGGTTCTAGGGGATTATGGAGAAGTCTCAAATCCCTTAATGATTTAATAATTCAGTGTAGCAATAACAGTGAAAGACAGCAGGACAAGGAGTGGCACTCATTGGAAAAGTAGAAGAGTTCAGAGAAATAAGAAATGGCAGTAGGAAGCAGCAGCCAGGCAGGCTTCTCAGAGGAAGTGGCACTTGCAGATGGACCTTTAATCATTAAATCCAGAGTCCATGCCCTGGTCCCTGAGGCTTTGCTGGATCTAGTCTCTCTTTACACTCATCGAAACCAAAAAGAAAACAAACTCATTGCTGTTGAGTTGATTCCAACTCACGGTGACCCCATGTGTTACAGAGTAGAAGTGCTCCATAGGGTTTTCTTGGCTGTAATCTTAATGGAATCATATTGCCAGGTCTTTCTTCCATGGCATCTCTAGGTGAGTTTGAACCACCAATCTTTAGGTTAGTAGTTGAGCTCAAACCATTTGTGCCACCCAAGGACCTTCTCATTCATCAGATGCTGCCCATTACCTTGACCACATGAAGGCTTTTCCTGCCTCAGAACTTTTGCTCTTCCTATTTTCTCTGTCTAGAATGTTGTCCCTCCAAATTCTTCACACAGCTCATTTGCAACCTTCAGCTCTCAGTTTAAATATCATCCGCTTAGAGAGACTGTCACTCACTTCCCTATCCGTACTGTCCCTTCCTTTCCTCTCCCAGATTCCTTGTCACCCACCAAGTTAATGATGAGAGAATAACAACAATATGAATAATACTAAATGGTTGACATGAGGAAGTATTGCTATTATCTCCATTTTACAAGTGAGGGAGCTGAAACTTAGAGAGGCTAAGTCACTTTCCCAAGGTCACACAGCCAGCAAGAGAAGAAGCTGAGGTTTGAACCCAGGTTGGATGACTCCATAGCCCAAAGTTTTAACTACTATGCTCTGGGTATTCTACATTTTGTGAAAACCATACGTATTCATTTAGAAAAATCAGTAAATAAAGTGCAAAAGTGGAAAAGAAAAGAGAACCCATAACGCAGCCACCTAAATGAATCCTGTACTGTCTTAGTTTACAGACTTCCAGACACTTATCTCTGCCAGAGTTGAGTTTTAAACGGGACGATATAGTATACATACACTGTTTTATAACTTGCTTTTTTCATTTAACAGCATGCTGAAAACTTCTTTCTACATCATTTTTCATGTCTGAATAGTAGTTGCTGCTTCTACCAGCTGTCCACTCTGGTCCAGGAACCATGCTAAACACATTATAACTCCTCCTCACAACAACCCTTTTAGGTAGTTCCCTGAATAGTGCAAATGCTTCACAAGCTCAGCTGCTAACCACAAGGTTGGAGGTTCAAATCCACCCAGAGGTGCCTCAGAAGAAAGGCCTGACAATATACTTCTTAAAAATCAGCCATTGAAAACCTTATGGAGTACAGTTCTACTCTGGCACAAAAGGGGTCGCCATGAGTTGGAACTGACTTGACGGCAACTGGTGGTTTGGTTATATCCCCATTTCATAGTGTCTTAGTTATCCAGTACTGCTATAACAGAAATACCACAGTGGGTGGCTTTAATAAGCAGGAATTTATTTTCTCACAGTTTTGGAGGCTAGAAGTCTGAATTCAGGGTGCCAGCTCTAGGAGAAGGCTCTTTCTCTCTCTTGGCTCTGGAGAAAGGTCCTGGTCTCTTTGAGCATCTGCTCCTGGGCAGTATTCATGTGGCTTGCCATCTCACTTACCCCATCTCTGCTTGCTTGTTTAATATCTTTTATATATCTCAAAAGAGATTAACTCAAGATACACCCTACACTAAGCCTGCTTCATTAACATAACAAAGACAACCTATTCCCAAATGGGATTATAACCACAGGCATAGACGTTAGGATTTACAACACATATTTTGGAGGAACACAATTCAATCCATAACAAGTGGGGAGACTGAGGTTCAGAGAAATGAAATAACTTGCCCCAAGTCACATGCATAATAAGTGGAAGAGGCTGGAGTAGGAAGTCTATAGTCTCCTGGACTCATGCTTAATAATCTTCACTGCCTCAGAAAGGGCTGAGTGTTCCTTTGAAGAAATGACTGGTTCTGGGTGAGGAGAGGAAGAGCATCTATTCTTCCCAGCCTGGAGGAATTCTTGCCTCTGGGGGTTATCCTGCTAGTGTGGTTGGGGATATGTGGGAGGGGCTGAGTGTGCAGGGAACTGGGTAGGGTAAAAAAGTACCTGGCCTATGAAGTGTTTCTGACTGGTTATTTTAAGTAAAATAGCTCCTATTAATATTTGCCTCGTGCTGGAACTCACCAAACCTTAATTAAAGCAGAAGCACACATCATTATTTTATCTTCCATTTGCCTAATGGGTAGGGGCCTAGTTTTAAAAAAGCCCACAACATCCCACATTTATATATGCTGCCAACTCTGAGGACTTCAAACACCAGACATTTTGGGCCATAAATGACAACCCAGGCCCCACACCTGAAGCAGAGTGGTGAATGAGCGATAGCAGGAGCTTTAGGGAGGGGTCTGGGTACAGAGAAACCATATGTTTTGGTGTTATGGGCCCACCGGCAGGCAGCAATACAAAGAGAGTGGATTCTTCTAAGAACTTAAACCCAAAAATGTATGTGGAAGAAGTCCCATTTTTAACACCAGTATGCTGCCAGATATTTCTTTGTGTCTAGGAACTGTGATAAGTAAGTGGTGTTTGGGCCTGAGAAGGAAAACCTTGAGAGATGAGGTGGTGGCCCTGGTCCAAGCTGTCCCCACTTTCAGCCCAATGACATAGTACGATTGGAATCCCATGGATCTCGGTCCACTTTCAAGCTCCATCACTTCCTTTGTGAACTTTACTAAATTACTTTACTTCTCTGAGCCTCAATTTTCTCATTTATCAAAAGGGGATATACCTCTCTGTCCTAAAGGGATTATAAAAAGTGGATGACAATTGTTTTCTGCAGCATCCAGCTCAGAGTAGGTCCTCTGACAATGGTGGCCACTGGTGTGATTAGTACATTTTATACAAATTTAAATTCTTGCTGTTTCACATTCTTGTCCTACTTCCATACCATAGCACATGCTGTTCTTGCTCCAGGAAATGGCTCTCTTGAGTCGCTTGATTGTATTTCAGAATGTTCAAACCCTGCCTACCCTGCATAGTCCGGTGAAATGGTACCTCTTCCATGCAGCTTTCCCAGATTTCTCCCAGTGGGATGTGGCCTTTCCTGCCTCTGCACTTCCTTACCACTTAATCCATGACTCCCTGTGCTGTGCTGTTTACTCCAGTCTACTTGGTACCACAGTTGCTTCTGTGTAGGTCTCATCTCTTCCATTATGGATTTCCTTGAGAAGAGAGTTCTTTTGTACTTCCCATCAGCTTGGTATAAATCAGTCCTGAAGAAACATTTGCATGATCATTCATTTATTCAATATATTTTCACTGAGCACCTACCATGTGCCACTCACTGCGCTGTGCTAGATACAGCAGTGAATGACACAGATGAGATGCCTGCCCTCACTGAACTTACATTTTAGTGGAGGGAGACACATAATAAATGAATAAACAAATAAATCAATAAATATATAGTTATATAAGGATCCTTTTACACTTTGAAAAGTGCTATAAGAAAACAGAGAAGATGAGGGAGACGGGGTGGTCAAGGCAACAATACTTACAATGGTGACTGTGAGGAAGTGACATTTGAGTAGAAACCTGAAGACAGGCTTGGGACAATTTCAGGAAGTGAGTTCCAAGCAGAGGGAACAACAATTGCAAAGGCCTTGATATGGGAAAGAATTTGGTGTGTTTCAGGAACTGCATGTGGCTGATGTGGCAGAAGCACAGCAGTGGCAGGAAAGATGGTACAAGATGAGATTAGAAGTGGGCCTGGATCAAGGAGTGTCTTGTAGGTCTTAATAGGGCATTTGGATTTTATTTTCTAAGTGTGACAGATTTTAAGTGGAGTGATAACAACGTGATCCTATTGACAGTTTAAAAAGACCCCTCTGGCTATTATGTGGACATGGATTACACAAGGACAAGAGAAGAAGCAAGGAAATGTGGGAATAGTATCTAGACTAGAATGGTATCTGTGAAGATGGAGGGAATGATTGGATTTGATGGACTGAATGTGGAGGTGAAGGAAAGAGACATATCAGAAATGACACCATATTGATTTGAATAGCTTGGTGGGCAGTGGTGCCATTTCCTGAGATTAGGAAGATGGGGTTTGGTTGTATTTATTTTGAACTTTTTGGTGAAGCTTCATTAAGAATTTTGTTTTGGATATGTCAGGTTTTACTTCACAAAAAAGTAGGCAGTTAGTTAGATACATGCATTTAGAATTCAGGAGAGAGGCTGGAGATTTAAACTTGGGAGTTATCAGCACATTCATAGAAAGCCCATGGGACTGGATAAGATCATCCAGTGTAAGCTTGTAGACAAGGAAGGAAAGAAGGGGACGCCTAAGCTCTGGGCACTCCAACAGCTGAAGATTAAGCAGAAGAGGTAAAACCAGCAAAAAAGAAAAAAAGACTAAGAATGACTAGTCTGTGAGGCAGGAGGAAACCTAGGAGACTGTGGGGACATAGAAACTAAGAGGAGTGTTTGAAGAGGAAAGCATTGTCATCAGTCACCATCATCGTCATCGTCACAGGTGACATCTTGAGCCTCCCTGTGCTCTGTGCTAAGTATCAAAAACCAAACCAAGCCTGTTGCCATTAAGTCAATTCTGACTCATAGCAACCATATAGGACAGAGTAGGACTGCCCCATAGATTTCCAAGGAGCGCCTGGTGGATTCAAACTGCCAATCTTTTGGTTAGCTGCCAAGCTCTTAACCACTGTGCCACCAGTGTTCTGTGCTAAGTACAGAACATAGTTTATCTCACTGAATTCTCTCAGTTCATGGGATGAGTTTCATTATCCCCATTTTCCGGTGTGGAAACTGAGGCTTAAAGAATAAACTAAAGAATTGATAAATTAAAAGTAAATGAATGAATTGATCTACATCCATTCTTTGGCAAACTGTGACCACACTGTACTCCCATGTTGTGTTATGTGTTAGGTACCATCAAGCTGGTTCTGACTCATAGCGATCCTATGTACAACAGAACAAAACACT
>NW_004443947.1:29318529-29355096 GCF_000243295.1 Trichechus manatus latirostris | reverse complement strand
GGCCAGGTAGCTGTCTCCCAAATTTCTTGGTATAGATGAGTAAACATCTCCATCACTGCATTCATTGGTTGAAACATCTCGACTGGTATTTGGTCAATTCCTCCAGCCTTGTTTTTCACCATTCCCTTCAGTGCAGCTTGGACTTCTTCCTTCAATACCATCAGTTCCTGATCATATGTTACCTCCTGAAATGGTTGAACATTAACCAATTCTTTTTGGTACAGTGACTTTGTGTATTCCTTCTATCTTCTTTTGATGTTTCCTGCGTCATTCAATATTTTCCCTATAGAATCCTTCAATATTGCAACTCAAGGCTGAATTTTTTCTTCAGTTCTTTCAGCTTGAGAAATGCTCAGTGTGTTCTTCTCTTGGTTTTCTAACTCCAGGTCTTTGCACATTTCATTATAATACTTTACTTTGTCCTCTCGCGCCACCCTTTGAAATCTTCTGCTCAGTTCTTTTACTTCATCATTTATTCCTTTCACTTTAGCTACTCAATGCTCAAGAGCAAGTTGCAGAGTCTCTTCTGACGTCCATTTTGGTCTTTTCTTTCTTTCCTGTCTTTTTAATGACCTTTTGCTTTCTTCATGTATGATGTCCTTGATGTCATTCCACAACTCACCTGGTCTTCGGTCATTCGTGTTCAATGCGTCAAATCTAATCTTGAGATGGTCTCTAAATTCAGGTGGGATATGCTCAAGTCATATTTTGGCCCTCAAGGACTTGCTCTAATTTTCTTCAGCTTCAGCTTGAACTTGCATATGAGCAATTGATGGTCTGTTCCAGCTGGCCTCTGGCCTTGTTCTGACTAATGATATTGAGCTTGTCCATCATCTCTTTCCACAGATGTAGTCGATTTGCTTCTTTTGTATTCCATCAGATGAGGTCCATGTATATAGTTACCATTTATGTTGTTGAAAAAAGGTATTTGCAATGAATAAGTCATTGGTCTTGCAAAATTCTATCATGCCATCTCCAGAGTCATTTCTATCACCAAGGCCATAGTTTCCAACTATCAATCCTTCTTCTTTGTTTCCAACTTTTGCGTTCCAATCACCAGTAATTATCAATGCATCTTGATTGCATATTTTATCAATTTCAAGCTGCAGAAGTTGGTAAAAATTTTCAGTTTCTTCATCTTTGGCCTTAGTGGTTGATGCGTAACTTTGAATAATAGTCATATCAAGTGGTCCTCCTTGTAGACATATGGATACTATCCTGTCACTGACAGAATTATACTTCAGGATATATCTTGAAATGTTCTTCATGATGATTAATGTAATGCCATTCCTCTTGAATTTGTTATTCCCAGTGTCATGGATTGAATTCTGTCCCCCCAAAATATCTGTCAACCTGGCTAGGTCATGATTCCCAGTATTGTATTATTGTCTACCATTTTGTCACCTGATGTGATTTTCCTATGTGTTATAAATCCTAATCTCTGCCTGTGGTTAATGAGGCAAGATTAGATTATGTTAAAGGGGATTAGGGTGAGATGTAACACCCTCACTCGGGTCACATTCCTGATCCAATATAAAGGGAGTTTCCCTGGGGTGTGGCCTGCACCACTTTTTATCTTACTAGAAATATAAAAGAGAGAAGCGAGCAGAGAGATGGGGAGACCTCATACCACCAAGAAGGCAGCAGCGGGAGCAGAGTGCATCTTTTGGACCCACAGTTCCTGTGCAAAGAAGCTCCTAGTCCAGGGGAAGATTGATAACAAAGACCTTCCTCCAGAGTTGACAGAGAAAGCCTTCCCCTGGAGCTGACACTCTGAACTTGGACTTCTAGCCTACTAGACTGTGAGAAAATAAATTTCTCTTTGTTAAAGCTATTCACTTGTGGTATTTCTGTTATAGCAGCACTAGATGACGAAGACACCCGGCATAGTAGACCATATGATTGTCCTATTTAAAATGGCCCATACCAGTCCATTTCAGCTCACTAATGCCTAAGATACTAGTCTTTATGTGTACCATCACTCATCTGTCAGTTTGTTGTACTGTGTTGGCTTGAATGTTGTTGTGATGCTGGAAGCTATGACACCAGTATTTCAAATATCATCAGGGTCACCCGCGGTGGACAGGTTTTAGCAGAGTGTCCAGACTAAGAGAGACTAGGAAGAAGGACCTGGCAGTCTGCTTCTGAAAAAATTGGCCAGTGAAAACCTTATGAATAGCAGCAGAACATTGTATTCCCATAGTCTACCTAAAAGGGAAAAAAATACGAGGGCAAGACTTCCTCTTTGAAACAGCTCTACAAGTTCTAGACCACTACACTATCTTAAAGAACACTAGGCTTTCCTTGGAGCTTGTCACCCACCTCCCAGCTGCCCACCCTTCTGACTCACCTTCTGAGTCCAGAGCCCTCCCCTGCTTGAGTGCTGGAACCAGGACTTTGAACAGGTTCCTTCCGGATTGAACCCCTACTGAGAATTTGTATTTCTAACAAGTTCCCAGGTCATGCTAATGCTGCTGGTTAGGGACCAATTCTCTGAGAACCTCTAGTAGAGCAATGGTTCTCAAAATTTATTATACATAAGAATCACCTGGGGATCTTATTAAAATGTAGATTCTGATTCAGTATATCTGGGGTGGAAATGCAAATTCTCAGAAAGGTTTCAAACTGGAACAAAATCGATTCAAAGCCCTGGCTGGAACACAGTGACCAGCAGCTGGGACAATTAAAATGAATCACACCAGCTCTGCCAGGGAAGAGCTGATGATTTGCAGCTGGTGACAAATGGGATGATTTGCCACCCAAACACAGAGTCTTGGATAAAGTGTCCTCATCAGTGGAATTGTTGCATTTGGCCAGAGCTAATTACCCTGGTCTAGGAACCTCAATGCCTGATACTAAGTGAGCCTCTCTCTGAACACGGTCCAGTTCAGTAATTAGTCAAGATGGACCTTTTCCTCCTGATAATTTAGAGGCTGGCCATCTGAGCCTGTGCCTTCCCACCCCCTGTTTCCATTACTTTTTAAAATATCCATTTGAAACAGATGACAAAGGGAAGCAGCTTGAGCTCAGTGACCTCTTGAGCTCAGCTGAATGAAGGAACACAGGAAGTGTCCTTTCTGTCCCCTTCCTCTTGGGGATGACAGGCTTGCTTTTGAAGTAAGGAAGAATGTGTGTATCCAACTCCTTATCAGAGATGTCCTGGAGAGGAGGTTATTGGCATCAAAAGTTGATTGTTGTTTCATTTAATAATTTTCCACCCCCTAGACAAGACCCCAAGTATCTGCTCTCCTGAAGGCCCTGGCCACTGTATCTGCTCCCCCACATCCACCCTGGCCTTACTCCTCACACTGTCTACATACCTCCATGCTGAAATGCTTAGTCTGTGCCAGCCCTGTGCTATTGTGCTTTACTTGTATTTTCTTTTTCAAATCTTAAAAATACCTTTGAGGTGAGTACTACTGTTACCTCATTTTATAAAGAAACAAGCACGAAACTATGTAGTGACTTGCTCAAAGTCACACAACCAGCAAATAACAGGCAGAGGACTGACCTCTGAGCCCATGTTCTTGACCAGTGCCCTCTAGTTTCTCCCTACAGACAGCAGAAAAGTCACTGTCAAATGAATCATTCTGCTATGTTATCTGGGTATTTGCATGGAAGGGCTAACAACTGGACAGATGTCTTTAAAAAGTTCTTGACTACTGTTGCATATTAACTTAGATCAAAGATCTCTGGTTCTCAGAGGGATCTAGAACAAAAATCCGTAAACTACAGCCTGGGAGCCAAATCCAGCCTGCCACCTGTTTTTGTAATTAAAGGTTTATTGGAACACAGTCATGCACATGTGTTTACATATTGTCCTTAGCTGTTTTCATGCTACAACAGCAGAGATGTGTAGTTGAGACAGAGACTATACAGCCCTCAAAGCCCAAAATATTTACTGACTGGCATTTTACAGGAAATATATGCTGACTCCTGGCCTATAGCATCGAATTCAAGCTGTGAGATTAGAAATACACATTTAAACGCCTGCACTGAATCTGGATCAATGACCAGGACAAGAAATGCCCATTTGTCAGAACGCAGAGAACAGTCCAATTAGATCCTTACTATCTTCTATTAACACCTAGTTATGCATTTAATGATACATTTAGTGTTTTGTTAATAGAAAGAAAAAACATAACTTGTAAGACAATAGCTTGATGACAGCATCTGACTCCCAGATCATGTCAGAATTCACTCACCCAACAGATGTGACCTGTCACTTGACAGCCCCTGCTCCCATGGGTCACCAAGCCCTATTGCTGTGATCCTTCATCTCTTCAGTCAGGGCACCCCTCCCAATTTCTGTAGGCTCTGCTTTAGTTCAACCCCTAATCATTATTGTTAACAAATACCATAAATAATAACCATAAACCACCAGTTGCCATTGAGTTGATTCCGACTCATGGCAACACTGTATGTGTTTTGCAGTGGTAAAACTGTGCTCCATAGGGTTTTAATGGCTGATTTTTCAGAAGTAGATTGCCAGGCTTTTCCTTCCAAGAATAATAATTATGGTAACTTATTAAATAATTATAGCCATATAACCATAATAGAAGAATGATACTGGTATAATGGGAACACAGAAAGGATTACTCAGTTCTCTGCAGGCATAGGTCATAAAAGAGTTTACCGAGAGGTGGTATCCCTCTCACTCTTCCTTCTACCTCCTTCTACTATACCTTTTCCATCCTGCCCCCATTCTGCTTGGTGATCTCCTACTCATACTTCGATACCTAGCACAAGTATCTCCTCCTCTGGCAAATTTCCTTGACCATTGCCAGCAGAGTAATTAGCAGCCCCTTCTGTGTTCCCTGAGTGCTATTTTCTTATTTGTCACATAATTAAATATAGTACTATAATATTGCTTGTAATATTTATGTAAGTTGGTAATTATGGTTTTACCAAATGCTCACTATGTGCCAGACCCTGTACTAAGTGCATTATAGGGAAGCCAAAGCTTTCCTTTATTTTCTCCATCAGACTGTGAGCTCATGGAAGGGAAAGACTGTGGTGTATTCACTTTTATCTCCCCAATGCCTAAATGTGCCTGCCATGCAGGTGTTTAAGAAATGCTTGTAAACATGATGAATAAACAGTATGATGGGCAGAATTCTAAAGATTCATGTCCCCTAGTTATTCAATCAAACACTAATCTAGGTGCTGCTGTGAAAAATAATTTGAAGATGTGATTCAAGTCCCAGGTCAGTTGATCTTAAGGTGTGGAGATAGCCCAGGTGGGCCTGACTCAATCAGGTGAGCACTTTAAAAGCAGAGATATTCTCCAGTTGGTATAAGTCAGAGAGATTCAAAGAGTGAGAGGGATTTGATACACCATTGCTAGCTTCAAGACTGGAGATGGAGGGACCACATGATGAGGAATGCACACGATGAGCAGCCCTCGGCTGACAGCCAGCAATGAAACAGTGACCCCAGCCCTGCAGCCACAAGGAAATGAATTCTGCCAACAACAAGTAAGTTTTAAAGAGAGCCCTGAGCCCCAGATGAGAACCATAGTCCCAGTCAATACCTCGATTTCAGCTTAGTGAAACCTTGAGCAGAGAATCCAGCTACACTGTCCTAGGTTCTGACCTACAGAACTGTGAGATAATAAATGAGCATAGTTATAAGCTGCTAAGTTTGTGATAATTATACAACAATAAAAAACAAATACAAACAAGTTTCCAATTCTATGGAGATGGATGTCGGTGGTCAGACTGCTCTCTGTGGATCTAAAAGTTTCCACTGAGCTTTACAAGAAGTGAGTGTTGGCTGTGATTCAACATCTTGGAGGAGTTGTGGGTTGAGGAGGTCCATGCCCATCCACAAATGAAACAGTATTTGGTGAGGGAGGAAATGTTCTCTAGTGTCTAGAATGCTGGACAGGAAGTATGAAGTCTTGTTTCTGGTCCCAGCTCTGCTACTGCCTCATTGCATGATTCTGGGCAAGTCATTTTCAATCTCTGAACCACAGTTCTTTCATCTGTAAGATGGGGATAGCTATCGCCCCCCTATCCATTTCACAGGGTTATAAATGAAGTTCAAGGAAGATAATGGTTCCAACATGCTGTATGAATTCTGACAACTCTGGAGGAATATAAGGGATTCCTCAATCACCAAGGGAGCTTTGGGAAGAGAGCTGCCAAGTTAAGAGACTAATAAAATTCAGGTGACTGGGCAGAACTCCAAGGGTTTCAGATCACAGCTGTTCCTTCCCTACCGAGAAAAGTGCCGCTTTGCCTGTGGCTCCCTGGAAGAATAATCATCATCATAAAAATAATGTCTTGTGTTTCAATAGCACTTTTCAAAGTATTTTCCCTGTATCGTTTTATTTAATTCCAATAGTTTGCATCAGTAAAAGGAAAAGAACAGACTAAGAGTCTTTCTACTTCTGAAAGTTTTGGTTTCTCACCCTGAAGTAGGACAAGTCTCACCCATTATACAGAGGAGGAAGACCGAGGCTTAGCAGGGCTGGTGACTTGCCAAGGTTATAAAGTTGGTCAATGAAAGAGCAAAGGCTCTCTTTCCCAGTCTAGGCCTAATTCCAGCTCCCTGCTCTGGCTATGGAGCTGGGAAAATGCAGAGTTCTTGAATAGAAACTCAACTTCCCCTGTACTAGGGAACCGAACTGAACTGAAGGTGGAGTGGGGGTTGCCTCACACTCAAGTTCCCATCTTATGCATCAGATGTAAATGAAGCATTGGAATCAGATCACTTTTGAAGAGGCTGTTCCCCTCAGCCCTCCAGTTATTCCACTGAGGACACTTGCTGGCTGTTAAGCAGCAGAATCTTTCTTTGGTGCCTTCATTAAGTAGGTAGGGATATGGGGAATACTGTGCAGGGCAAGTTGCACTCAATATCCAGCAGATAAATATTAATTAAACCAGAGGAGAGAAGACATTGCCTTAGGCCTCAAACTTTCTTGGGAAGCCTTTGAGCTTCACTAGGAGATCCCAAATTTGGGATAACTTAGCAGGGTCTCTCAGTTCTGTAATGTTGGAAAAGGAGGCAGCTATCCTGAACATTTGGCTTGAGGCCATAACTCCAGACACCCTGGGCCAAAGGCAGCTTGGGATTGTCCTGATCCTGACAACTATTCCTGGTCTCTAGAAACCAATGTGAATAGAGCCACAGGGTTATGAGAGAAGGGGCATTTATGCATTCACTTGTTATTGAGGGCCTATTCTGTACTGAGGTCCCTGAGTAGTGCTCGGCTACTAACCAAAAGGTTGGCAGTTCACATCCACCCAATGGTGCCACGAAAGATCTACTTCCTTAAGATTCCAAAAGCCAAATCCATTGCCTTCAAGTCAATTCCAGCTTACAGTGACCCTATAGGACAGAGTAGAACTGCCCCATAGGGTATCCAAGGAGCAGCTGGTGGATTTGAACTGCTGACCTTTTGGTTAGCAGCTGAGCTCTTAATCACTATGTCACCAGGGCTCCTCCTTAAGATCATAACTATTGAAAACCCAACAGAGTGCAGTTCTGCTCTGACACACATGGGGTCACCGTAAGTGGAAAATCAACTTGATGGCAACTGTTTTTCTCTGTGCTGGGCACCAAAGATACAATGTTGCTCAAAAATAACTAAAAGGTTCCTTCAGTCTTGCAGAACTTATCGTCTAAGAAAAAACACAGTCAAACAATCAAACAGATGTCAGATTTCAGTTGTGGCAAGAGCTGCTAAAGGCTCTGAGAGTCTCATGTTTGGGTGCTGGAAAAGTGATGCCTGGGATGAGATTTAGAGTATGCATTAGGGTTGATGAGTTGATCAGGGAAAAGAGCAGCAAGTGATAAGGAAGGGAGCTTTATGGAAATGAAGGACAAAGGCAGTCCAGCCGACTGGAGTACAGAAAGCATGCTGCGGGACGGCATTGGCAAGAGAGCAGGGGCCAGACCACACAGAACCTTGAGGGTCATCAAGGAGTTTAAATTTTAGTCTAAATGTAAGAGGAAGGTTTCATACGTTTTAATCAGAGAAGCATCATGATGCAATTAATGTTTCTATTTTTAAAATATTACTCAAGCTGCCTTGCAGAAAACAGGTTAGGCCGGGGAGCAGGTGGGTGGGGGGCAGAATGGAAGCAGGGAGTTCAGTTAGGATGCGATTGCAGTTACCCACTGTTGGGAAAGGAGCAGCAGATTCTGCTGGGGGCCAGGACACATGCATTAGCCACTTCCTAAGGTTTAAAGAGCACTGGATTGATATCCAAATACTGGAGTGATGTTGAATCCAGTTGTGTACTAGCCTTATGATTTTGAGGGAGTGATTTTGCCTCTACTGTTTCAGTTCATTTGATTTTCCCATAGAAGCCATACACTTTGGCCTACCTACTTATGATTTCAAATCACAGAATCTCAGAGATGGGAGGATTGTGAGAGGAAGCAGCCGGTCTCTGGCCTCACATGATGCTCAACCCCTCCTCTGTCTTGTACACTCTATCTTGCAAATGTGTCCCCAGCACTTGGTACCTTGGAGGGGGTGGGCAACAGTCAGCACCAAGCACAACATCTCTGTAAATGGTTCACCACTTGAACACCTTCGGAGATGGGGACATTCACTCTCACCCCAGGAAAGCCAGCTCATTGTTGCACCACTCTCTGTCCATCAAAAATATCATCCTCATATTTAGTTAGTGTTTGTTTCCTGGAACTTCTGCCAAAAGTTCCTAAATCAAGTCATGCAATGTGAGTCTCATGTCAACCGTTTAATGGACACATCCCTCCAAGTCTTTCTTTCCAGATAAATGTCCCCTCTTCCTGCAGCTGTTCTTCAGGTGACAGAGCTTTGCTCTACTCTCCTGGTCCCGCTCCTTTGAACTTACTTCCTCTGTCTTATTTCCCTCAATGTGAAGCATCTAGGAACATTTTTTTCCACATAGAGAGCAATGTCAAATATTTGTTGGATTTCTTGGAGTGAATACTGTCTCCCTAGAGTGAAGAGGAATCTCCATGGAGCAGAGATAGGGTGGGGTTCACAGGAATGCAGGGATAATACAGTTGGGGTCCACGAGGGTTTTGAAAACACTGTGAAACAATTGAGTAATGCCTCGGTAGGCCTGGACTCTCTCCTGAGTCACAGTGTGACTTGAGACTTAAATTTATCTGTAAAACTCACTGGTTGGATTGGTGATTTCTTTGGTTGTTAAGTATTAGCTTCTAGTTAAGCACTGTCACCTGATGAAGGCTTTGAGCCTGAAGCTGTCAGAGCACATGTTACAAAGCTTAAAGGGACACTTCGACCCAGGATGACACTTCCTTGATGAATGGAAGAGGATAGAAAGAAAACAGCTTTATCATCATGTGATTCAATATTAGGTGATGTCATGTCTATCTGCCACATAATATCACCCCATGGAACACCAAAATCATCTTGTGGTATATGGGGAGGCCCTGGACTTGGAACTCTCCGATCCAAATCAGAGAGATCACGGTGAACTGTTGGTTAGAGTTTGTTTGGGGCATAAAAGAGGAGAATCAGACTCTGAGAAGTTCAAAGATAAATTTCTCACCTCATGTGTGATCATTGTATTTGCCACTTTGATCCAAAACAAAATATCCTTTCTCTTTGTTTCAGCCAAATCCTCTTTCTCTGTGACAGAGGGAGAATTGCACCTGTGCCCAAATGCGATGTTCCCCAAAGTGGCTGGAATATAGTTGCTCTCACTCTATTTCCAAAATAGTCTCCCTTTCTTCCTTCTAATTCATCATTTTGATGACCTTTGCCAGCCAAGAGAGCAATAATGAGAAGGCAGCCTGAAGATATTTTGGGACATGATAAAACATGTACATCATGTGCATAAATGCATTTGTATTCATGTGTGTGTGTACAAAGATTTGATGTGTATGGAATTGCATTTTAAAGGATATGTTTATGTGTGTATATAACTTTGTAGGCAAATGTTTACAATATCTGTATGTTTGTTGGCATGTGTCTCAATGTGTATGTTTGTGTAAAAGTGAGTGTGAATATGTGACTGCGGGCTTTATCACTCCTGAAGGGCAGCGACCCCACGGATCCTTATCCGTGATGAGGAACAAAATGCAGAAGCGAATCTCTCTGACATTTGAATTCTTGCATCTTGCTGATAGAGGAGAAGGGTGCAATAGGACTTGACAGCTCTGCTGATGGGGTTCCGGCTGGCTCTCGCCCCTCCCCATATCTCCTGCAGGTGATGTCCGAGCTACTGATGCCTCTTCCCTTTGGCCTGCAGGTCCCTATCCGGCCGAATCGTTGGTGGCGTCTGGTGGTTCTTCACCTTGATCATCATCTCTTCATACACAGCCAACCTGGCCGCCTTCCTGACCGTGGAGAGGATGGTGTCTCCCATCGAGAGTGCAGAGGACCTAGCAAAGCAGACGGAAATTGCCTATGGGACACTGGAAGCAGGATCCACTAAGGAGTTCTTCAGGGTAGGGACATCCCTTGTCCAGACATTTTCACAGAAGGGAGCCAACATTGTCATCACAGGCAGCCAGGGCAACTGCTTAACTGAATTCAAAGTAGGGAAACTCAGAACATGTCTCAGTTGTCTACAGAACTTTGGGAAATCTACATGTCTGCTTTTGTAGAACCTTCAAGGAGTCTTTGGGTAGTACAAACAGTTAATACACGTGGCCGCTAACCAAAAGGTTGGAAGTTGTTCAAGTCCACCCAGAGGCACCTGGGAAGAAAGGTCTGGTGATCTACTTTTGAAAAATGAGCCATTGTAAAGCCTATGGAGCACAGTTCTGCTCTGACACACATGGAGTTGCTATCAGTTGGAATTGACACGATGGCATCTGGTGGTGGTGGTGGTAGTGGTAGAAGCTTCAAAGTTCTGCACTGATGTAGAACTCTTGTGTATGCCATGTTATGCCAAGTTCTCTGAGGACTGCAAACAATATCAGATACATTTCCATCTCTGCTCCCACAAGCGACTTACATTCTAGTTAGTAATCGATTAGTCACAGCAAACCTGATGCCTTTTGGGTCCCCTCCTATCTAACAGCAGGAGCTCAGTGAATGCTGACTTGCTTGATGAGGAGCTACTATCTGGGGGAAAGAAAAAAAAAACTGTAATAGGAGGTCTATTCAATAATGCCAAGAGAGAGAGAAAATGTGGAGTGGGTATAGCTGGAGGCAGTGAGCAAAGTCAGAGAAGCAGAGGGCTTAGGAGCACAAGCTATAGTGTTAGCCAGATCTGGGTCCAGAACTTGGCTCCATCCATTACTTGTTCTGTGGCACTTAGCCTCTTTGACACCATCTCCCCATCTATAAATGAGGAAAATACTGTCTGTCTCAAAGAGTTGTTATGAAATTACAGGAGATAATGTGTCTAAGATACAAGAGAAGACAAAGAACAATGAATGGTATCTCCATTTACCATTAGGTTTTCAGGAAGAAGCAGGCATTTGGGAGTCATCTTGAAAAGAGGTAGGAGTTGCAGCCACACAGGGTAGACCTGAAAACATTTCTGGGCATCAAAAAACCTGGTTCACCCTGGGTAAGCTGAATACATTCTAGGCAAAAGGCACAACTTAAACAAATGCCCAGAAGCAGGAAAGCCTGGGGAGTAGACCCCACTGTACTACAGTTTCTTGATTATAGGCTGTGTGTTCTGAATGACAGGCAGGAAAGGGAGCAAAGTCATCACCACCACTGATCCAGGCTCCAGAGCCAAAACCATCCATTTTCAACATTCTGGAGCAAGAAGGAGCCTTAGAGGTCACCTGGACTGTGCCTGTTGTCTTAGAGAGGGGAATACTTGCTTGAGATCATCCAGCCAGTTAGGAGAAAAACTGCTTGTAATCTCATTACAATTCCTTGACACTTTTAGCCTGCAAGTCACGTGTGAAGGAGGTGCCTGATATTTGTCCATGAAGCCAGTCCTATGCCCCATCCCAAGCAGAGCAGTTGGGAACCACCTGATCCACTTAGCACGCTCTCATCCCCTTATCTGTGCACCACAGGTTTGCAGTCCCCAAAGCACATTCATAGCCATGGTCTCATGTATGCTTCACCTGTGACCTAAGGCCAAACAGGGGTTATGGAGTCTACTTTGTGGGTAAGAAATTGAAATTCAAGTTATTCATGATGTAAGTGTCACCAGTGGGTACAAAATCTGAGTTTCCTGGTTCCAACTCAAGTATCTTGCCACTTAACCACACTGTCTTAATGGGGTAGTGTCATTAAATGATAATGTCTGAGTTAGACTCTCTGCTTCCCAAAGGCTATGTATGGCATTATAGCAGGAGTCTCCAAAGCCCTCACAAGCTCAGGGCTCTATCTCCCGGGGCAGGATTTAAGGTCATTCCCATCCCACCCCACCTGACATCTGCTCTGTGAAGGCTCAGCTCATCTGGACATAGGCTATTGGAGAGGAGAGGGTCTTCCACTAGAAAGGCAAGCTCAGAAAGGTGTGGGGGAGCATCTGTATCATTCACCCTGACCTCAGGCCCAGCCTAGCCTTTCTTAAATGTTTGCAAACTTGAGTTTTTGCTTCTTGCCTCTAAGTATCTGATTCCACCACACAGTCACTATTAATAAGCATATTTTCTCATATTTTGAGTCCCTGAGTCGTACAAAGAGTTAACACATTCAGCTGCTAACTGAAAGGTTAGCAGTTCAGGTCCAGCCAGACGTGCCTCTGAGAAAGGCCTGTTGATCGACTTCCGAAAAATCAGCCATTGAAACCCTACAGAGCACGGTTCTACTCTGACACACATGGACTCTCCATGAGTTGGAGTCAACTCAACGGCAAACGTTTTTGTTGGTGGTGGTGTTTTCTCATATTTGGACTTAAACTGAACTTCTCATCAGGCAACAATCCTCTGTCTTCTAAGACTATATATTTTTCTTTGTTTACCTTTTATCCAGTTATTTATAAGAAATAGTCATCTCCTCCTCTACTTCCCAGCTTCTACTACCAATCCACTACCTTCTGTTCAGTATCATGCCAATTTAGTTCTCACTGCCCCCCTTTACAGGCTTTATTGCCTAATCTTACATCATTTTGTTTAACCTTTCTACACTACAGATAGAACTTCAGACTACATCCTATAAGGCAGAATCTTTAACTCCTTTTCTCTTTTGGTAGCAAAAAGCCCATCTACCAGAGTCTTGTTCTCGTTGCCTTTGTGGAATCAGAATTCTACACTTCCCAAGCTAGATGGACCCGAGGACAAAT
The DNA here is from genome assembly GCF_000243295.1 of Trichechus manatus latirostris. NCBI lineage: Eukaryota > Metazoa > Chordata > Mammalia > Sirenia > Trichechidae > Trichechus > Trichechus manatus. The sequence continues at coordinate 29,341,921 of NW_004443947.1, read as the reverse complement.
CTAATCTAATCCTGCTGTTTTAGAGTTGGGGAAGCTGAGGCTCAGAGAAGAAAATGGGCATGCCTAGCTAATTAGAGGCACAAATGGGACTTAAAATTTCAAAGTTCTCCATGAATAACTATGTCCACAGCACAAAGTTGGGAATCTGGAACCAGGGCAGTCAGTATTCTACAAATTCCGTGCCCTAACAAGGCCTACTATATAGGCAGCAAATAAGTTACAGTTCATGTGCTAACTTTATTTCACTGGTAGTGGCTGCCTGGAGTTCTGTGTTGAGAAGGATTCTGAGGTCACATCTGACCTTAATGAAAAAGAATATCTTGATTGATATTAATGTCTGCCATAGATATAGGAAGGGGAGATTGGCATCAAGCAAGCCATGTATTTGGCACTTCTACCCTAAAGTAGGTTAAGCACTCAGCTGCTAACCAAAAAGTTGGCAGTTCGAACCCACCAAGCGCCTCTGTGGGAGAAAGATCTGACAATCTGCTCCCATAAAGATTGTTGTTGTTATTGATGTGTGCTGCTGAGTTGATTCTGACTCATAGTGACCCGATAGGACAGAGTAGGACTGCCACATACGGTTTTCTACGCTGTAATCTTTAAGCAAGCAGACTGCTAGGTCTTTTATCCTGTGTAGCTGCTGGTGGGTTAGAACTGCCAACCTTTTGGTTAGCAGCCAAGTGCTTTAACCATTGCACCCCCAGGACTCTTTCCTGTAAAGATTACAGCCTAGAAAATCCAACGAGGCAGTCCTACTTTGTTACATGGGATTGCTAAGAGTCTAAATCGTTAGGACGGCCATAACAACAACAGTAACCCTAAAGTAAAACCTGAAGAAAGGGCATCATTATTGATAGTAACCGCACCATTTCTGGAATGCCAGGCACCGGGCTATGCATTTAACCTGTGTTCTCTTCACAGCAATACTGTGCAGTGGGTGCTATGATCCCCATTGCCGGGAGAAGAACACTAAGGCTCAGAAAGGTTACGTTACTTGCCTGAAGTCCCACAGCTAGTGAGTTATAAAGATTAAAATGAGGGAGGCAGCTGGTTGTAGTAGAAAGGTACCAAGTGTGGAGTCAGGAGACCCAAGTTTTACTCCTGGCCTTGCCACTAACAAGCTACACGACACTGGGCAGTTCATTACCACCTTGCAGTCTGCAGTTTCTTTACCTGTAAAAAGAGAGTATTGATAAGATAGGTTCCATGAGCCCTTCCATCTCTGTGACTCTGTCCTTGAGAATGACCCCATCAGGACTTTGGTGGGTGGAGAGACAAGGTCACCTACCACCCCCGTAAGGCAGGAGGAGGAAATGGTAAGATGAAAAATTCTTCTAGCTCAGTTTCTGAAAAATCTGGCTTTAGGTCCCCATAGCAGCCCAGAGCATTTTGGCAGCCCCAACACAGAGTTGCTGAATCCTCCATCAACAGTTTAATTAAGATGTGAGACGGGCTGTGGGAGATGCAGATGATAGGAGAAATCTAAGAACAAATACCCTGAGAATGCTTCCAATTTTGCCTGCCACTCATCCTCCCTTTGCATTCCTGGAGATTAGATTGTCCTGATCATGTGCTCTAAACCGCCACGAGCACAGCCTGGGTGTTCTGGGCACTGGGGTGAGACTGAGAGGACGTATTAATTTTCTGCATTCCACTGCCCAGGGGCTCTTCAGCTCTGCCTGTCAGCAGCCCGGGCCCCTGTGGTGTCCATCCTGTCAGGTCAAATTGGGTCTTGCAATTGCCCTGCTGTGTGTTTTGTTGCTTTTGTGCGTAGGAGATCATTTGCAAATCTGGTCACAGCTGAATTTGTACATTGTAGGTGCTATGATTGGTTCTGGGTACTTTCTTCCCTAACCTTGGACTCTTCTCTCCCTTTTCTCCGTTCTTTCTGTTGTTGCTTGAATGGTTTATCCTCATGTAAAGAATTGCATATTTCAAGCTAGCAGGGGCCTTTAAAATCACCATGCTGAAATTCCTTATGGCACAGAGAGGAAAACTGAGGTCCGGAGAGAAAGAAGTTTCCAGACTCCAAACCATGAGTTAGAAGTAGAGCTAAGACTGAAATCCAGGGCTTCTCACTCTCAATCCAGTATCCTTTCCAAATTATAAACTATATAACAAATGATCTAGTTTATCTAATTATAAACTTTTAAAATTAATTAAGACTCACTCTACCCAATATCTTCCTGAAATTCTCAGTAACTATTTTCATTAATTTTCCCTGGAGACCTAGAATTTTCCTGGGCTCCAAATATCTCTACAGATCAGTTGATTCAAACAACAACTTAATTGCACATCAATATCTTCCCAATACTTGAGGCTGATATCAAGGAAATTTAACTGACACTTGTGTGCAGAGAAAAATTATATATGATAATAACTTCATATCAAATAGATCTATAATTTCTATATAAACTACTAGTTTATATAGATCATAGGAGCCCTGGTGGCACAACAGTTAAGCACTCAGCTGCTAACCAAAATGTTGGAGGTTCGAACCTACCCAGCCAGTCCATGGGAGAAAGACCTGCTGATCTGTTCCCGTGTATATTACAGCCTGAAAACCCTATGGGGGCAGTTCTACTCTGTCACATGGGGTCGCTATGAGTCAAACTCAACTCGATGGCACCTAACAACAACAACATGACTCTAATAGTAATTGTCTTTAAAACAATAGTCCCTCATATGTATTTTATACTTGTCAATTTACATTTTCAAAAGTCAAACTTAGGTATTCCCAAAATATATACACCCCTTGGAGAAATCAGATTCTTTGGAAACAGCATGTTAGATGAGAGGGTTGAATTGTGGTCCTGGACTAAGGGCCTACTATGTGCAAGGTACTTGATAGATTCAGTTAAGGACCTGGAGACAGCCCCCATCCCCAGGTAACTTCCAAATCCTTAAGACTTCCACACAAGAAGGGATGACTTGCAATCCTAGCAGTCTAGCCTGGCCATCCAGTGAGTAACCCAGATAATATATAGGAATATCAGCCCTCACAATACTGTTTCTCAAAGTAAGGGCCACACAGGCCATCTAGATCACAATTGCCTGGGGAACCTCTGGAAAAGATTGATTCTAGGCCCTATCCCAGACCTGTTGAATCAGAATCTCCAAAATCGGAGCCAGAGAATCTGCATTTTTATAATCTCTGTACATAATTCTGGTGCCCGCTAAAACTTGAGAATCATTGCCCTTGGAACTTTGGTGGTCTCAGAATACACAGGATTTGTTCTGGTAGGATTTGGCCAGACTGAAACAGCACATCAAGGGACGTAAACAGACTAAGCAAAGTCCCACAGGAAGGAAGGCCCAAGGTGAGTTCAGGAGGAAATAAGGAAAGCAGTTTGGCTAGATTTGGAGGCTTTCGAAAAGTTAACAGTTGGCAATATTTGGGCCCAAGTTAGCAGCATTATCAGACAATAATCTGAGGTCTGGTCTTACAATCTGGGATGACTGGACCTTAGTGCTCATGATGCAGAAATTCTACAGTATTGTCTTCCAATACTGAAATCAGATGTCACTGGTATTCAGCTCTCCACTCTTCTGGGCTGTATAAATATGGTCTTACAGAACAATAGAAAGGCTCCTTAATATCTTTAAAAGACAGACAAGGCCCCAGTTTCCTAACTCCCCCCCCATATTTAGGATAAATGTAATTACTTGGCAGTAATTAAAAGATTCTGAGTGATCCTGTTCATTCTGTATTTGCAAGATATTTGTACTTTGGAACCTACTGGTACTAATTAGAGCCTCTTATTTTGCAATCACTCAAAATTTGTTTCTTCCTGAGCTAATCTTACTCATATATGTGTGATCAAGCTACACTCAGCTCTTCATTAGTGTGTGTGCTGACCCCAATGCCAAGCGCAGCCAGCACTGAATTCCGGCTTTGTTTATGTCCCCTGTCAGAGGTCTAAAATTGCTGTGTTTGAGAAGATGTGGACATACATGAAGTCAGCAGAACCATCAGTTTTTGTGCGGACCACAGAAGAGGGGATGATCCGAGTGAGGAAATCCAAGGGAAAGTATGCCTACCTCCTGGAATCTACCATGAATGAGTATATTGAGCAGCGGAAACCCTGTGACACCATGAAGGTGGGAGGTAACTTGGATTCCAAAGGCTATGGCATTGCGACACCCAAGGGGTCCGCCCTGAGGTAAGTAGCCAAGATTTGCTTCCTTGGTACTCCCTTTTCCATCCTGTCTCAGGAATGAACCTGCTGTCTCTGCCACATGGCACCAATGCTACAATGACGGCTCTCAAGAGCGTCGTTCTTCAATGCCTGTGGGCCTGGGAGAATCCAGCCACCTGAGATCTGCAGCCCTGAGGTTAAAAATTGACCTGGAGAACTTCAGCTTGCTATGACTGTTGCTACCTGTGTGTTCTTTCCCATGCCTCAACTTATCCCTTCAAGTGTGTTAAACATCAGTGAAACTGTGTCTTTGTCATGTGATCTGTAATATCCCATCCTCTACCAGACATTCCTGCATCCAACTACGCCACAAACAGGGTTCACCAGCAACCCGGATCCTTTGACAAAGGGGGTTTATAATGTGTATCTCAAAAGAAACATTAACATTCTGTCCAAATGAAAAATCAAGCAGTTTGAGTTCTGAGACTTTGGCTATAGAAATGGAAAAAGCACTTAATGTAATAAATGGAAGTACCTATTCTTTCCTAGACACTGATTTCTTTAGGAGAACACAGGTAGTTCAATAAAAAAGCAAAGTAGTCTTTTCAGATAAAGAAGATTTTATATCCATTCTAAACAGATAATGTAGAGTCCTGAATCAAATATAGGTCTTCTGACTCCAAATCTTCAGGATGCTACATTAGAGAAGGTAAGACATAGTATCTCCCCAGTGCACAGTTCCTCATCTGTAAAAGGAGAAAAATAATCCTAGCCCTTTCTGGGTAGTTAGGAATCCAAATGGGATAATGCATGTAGAAGGCAATTGAAAACAGTACAGTGTGAAGTTACTTGTGAGACATTATGTCAATCACAGAAGGATTAAATAATTTTAAGGATTTAACTTAGGGACTGCAGTAGCATTCAAGGAAGGGTGAGAAGGGATTAATAATGGTTGTAGAAGAATGGAGAAGAGTTCCATGACATCAAGGACCACCTCTTCCTGTAGTTCATTCATTCATTTCAATAATATTGAGCACCTACAACATCTTAACACTGGGCTGGGAGCTGGACATAGTCCCCATCCCCATAGAACTACTTTCTTTCAGGGGAGACAGACATTAAAGAGCTAATTATTATCATTAAAAACCTGATAATGTCTCATAACAATTATGACAGATACTTTGATAGTCTATTAAAGGGGACCTGGAGGAAATCTACTTACAGCAATATTGTAGAACAAAACTTCTAGTATAAAACACCTAGATACGCTACACAGGATATAACAAACATCCCTTTAAATCCAAGTGAGGAAATCCCTAGGGACACACACACACACACACACACACACACACACACACACCCACACCCACACACACACCCCCACACACACACACCCACACCCACACACACACATAAAAGGCAAATCAAAACCAGAATGAAAAGCACAAGCTGATTATTCTGGGGCTGCCCTAAGCAAGGCAAAGTTATAAATTATACGACAATCTATATGAGAAAAAATCAGAAGTATAACTAAAAACATAGAAGTAAGCAAAGATATTTTAAAAAGACACTATCATAAGAGACCAGACATGTTTGAAAAAGTATCAATTGAAATCTACAGAAATAAAAAATTTAGTCATTGATATAAAATCTCAATAAAACGATTAAACAGCAAATTAGACAAAGTTGAAAAGTTAGTGAACTCAAAAAAAATTTGAGAAAATTTCCCAGAATGTCACACAAAGAGATAAAAAAATAGAAAATGTAATGAAAAGGTTAAGAGACATAAAAAGTATTGAATGTATATATGCTATGAGTTCCAGATGGAGATGAGAAGAAAGAATGGAGTAGAGGGCAATATTTGAATGGGATTTTCCAGAATTTATCAAAGACACAAATCCTAAATTTCAGAAATTATGAGTCTAAGCAGGATAAATAGATGAAAAACAGCACCTTATTTACTTGAAACTGCAGAACGATAATGACAAAAGAGAAGACCTAAAGATAATAGGCTCCAGTCGGCTCTGCTGCAACAGGTGGGACAGGCTTGGGAATGCTTCTTCATGGATGCTTTTTGTAAGCTGAGGTGTCAGAGATTAATAGATTTTAACGTGGTGAAATGAGGGGAGAGGGAGATAACAGCAGTCCAGGGAGAGGGAATAGCACATGCAAAGACTCTAAGGCAAGAAACCCTGACACAGTTTAGGAACTAAAAGAACCTAAGTGTTTCTGAACAGGTAATAAAAGAGAGGAAAACTTGATCTGAGATTGGAGACTGACTTACAGAAGGATTTTGTAAAGGATTTTTGTCCTTATTATAAGATCAATGAGAATACATTGAAGAATTTTAAGTAATTGAGAATTAGGAGAATAAAGATTATCTGTAGGAATGTAGATATAATTGAATGTGACCTAATGAAGGAAAACCAGATATTTATCAATCATGCATTTTTGCCTGGAAGAATTTAAAATACTGTTTGTCCAAGTTTAGGCAAAGTTTGAAGGGGATCTAGTGGACAATGCTTGACACAAAGAAATTTTTATCTTGGAAACACATAGAACATCGCCCTAGAAAGGCCCAATTCAGAGAATGAGTTCTTACAGGTCCAAGAACATTAATGATGCTGCAGAATTATAATATACTGAAGGTTTTATCAGTTAAAGACGTCATTTGGTCCAAATACTTGGATGTAAAGTTAAAAAAACTAGGCCCAGAGAGGTGACATGATTCGTACAGAGTACTTCTGCCACTCCATCCCGTACACAGGTGCCTGGAACAAGGTGACAACTCAGAAAATATTCGATGTTTGAGTGGTAGGCACCTAAAACACAAGTCGTCTGACACGCAATTTTCTACTGTAATGAAAGCCACCATTTAGTGAGTGCCTACTAAATGCCATAAGCTGTGGTATGCACTCATGTGCATCATCTCATGTAATTCTCATAACATCCCTACATGTATCATTATCCCCATTTTACAGATGAGGAAACAGAGACACAGAGTTAAGTTATCTGACCAAATTGAGAGAGCTGGTAAGGAAGGAGATAGGATTCAAGCCCAGGCTGTCTGACTTCAGAGCCCACGGCTATAACTTACTCTAACTCTGTACTGAGCTTTCTGACTGACAGAACCATTAAAGTCAGGAGATGGAACTTAGGCCAGATTCTCTGAACCTATTCATGTGGACCAAACACTGACCATCCACTCAGACTTCTGGAGCCCACAGCGTCCACTTACCACTCTGAAGACAAATGGCAATAATGACCACTCACTTTAATGTGCCAAGCCCCCCTCCTTTGAGTAGTAATACTGCTTTTATGGGTTTTGCATGCCCAAGCATTCTTCCTGGAATAAACATTGAAAATTATTTAACTCTATAATAAAGAAAAAAATGTAACTCTGTTCCTTTGCCTATCTGTACAAGGTATCACAAGCATTTATTCATTGTGACAAAAATGAAAAGGAACATGTTTCAAATACAGATCGCTGATGGTTAATCTGCAAGTCAAGAAATATCCAATTAATGGTCAAATACACCCAGCCCTCTCACAGTGCTCCTTTCTCTCCTGTATGACAGCCACAGGGCTTTTTAGTTCACAGACAGAAGAGTAATGTCCATCCTAAGAGAGACATGAGTTTCTGGCCTGAGGAAGTCTCTCTTCTCTCCATGGATCCTACTTCTCATCTCTGCACTAAAAGAGATTGTTGTTTGTGATGGACACTTAGCAACCAATACAAAGATGTTCCAGGAAGCATACCACTGAGAAACAATTACAGAAAATGAGTAACCTCTCCCCTTCCCCTGCCCCCCCCCCACACACACCCCATCCCTCTGCCTCACATGCCCCAAATGGCGCTGTTTTCCCAAGGCATGCTAGTATACCTAAAAGGAAGAATCATGGTAAACCAAGTGCTATAGACACATTACATGTGTGCTCCAGCAATCCCTGACACAGTGATTTGATCCCAGGAAACCATTCTGCATGATGGAGGGAAAAGTAAACAGAAGAATAAAAAGACAGTCATGTTTCCTCTCATGCTGTTAAAAAGGGGCTGATATGTAAGATAGAACTATTGGTTTCTACTCGTATGGAGCAAAAGAAAATGAAGGAAATCAGAGGCTCGAAAAAGAAACTAGTCCATGGGACTAATAGCCCACAGGAACCGCTTCTTCAAACCTGAGACCAGAAGAACTAGATCGCTACTACTACCGACCATTCTGACCAGGGACACAATAGAAGGTCACGGATATAATGGGACAAAAATGTAGAACAAAACTCAAATTCCTACAAAAGGCCAGACCTATCGGACTGATAGAGACGACAGGTACCTCCTAGACTATTGCCTCAGATATCCTTTGATCTTGGAATTGCAGCTATTTCTGCAGGTCACCTTTCAGTCAAATAATAGATTGACATAAACAATATCACCCATGAGTAACATGCCCCTTTAAACAATTAACTATATTAAACCAAACAGTTGACAGTTACCCAAAAGCAAAGATGAGACAGCAAGGAGGGGAAGGGAAGTTAGATCAATGGAAACAGAACAAACAGAATGGAAATAATGAGAACGCTGACACATTGAAAAAATTGTAGCCAATAGCACAGAATAATCTGTTTGAAAATTGTTAAAGGTGAACCTAATTTGCTGGGTAAACTTTCACCTAAAACGCAAAAAATATTATTGAAAAAAAGGAGGGGCTGTTATGTGCTTAAAGATGATCTGGAGGAGGAAATCAATTGTCCTAGAATTGTTTAGAATCATAGAGAATATGACTTTAAAGACTGATCAGCTATTCACGAGTCTGTAAACTCTTTAGAAGTGTTTGTTTATATTACAGTGAGCTGCTTCAGTGTGCTCCAAAAACAAAACCAAACCCGTTGCTGTCGACAGAGTAGAATTGCCTCATAGAGTTTCCTGGTGGATTTGAACTGCCAACCTTTTGGTTAACAGCTGTAGCTGTTAACTACTGCACCACCAGCTTCTCCTCAGTGTGCTCCAGGAGTTGTTAAAAACTTCTCTTCTGCCCTGTAAAACGTGAGTCTTCTGTAGCCCTCAAGGCAGCTGTTCTCTACCTTAATGCCTGTACCTGCCTCAGGGAAGGACTTTCCTGGAAAATGCTCTTCACTACTGGCTCTCGGTGAAGGAAGACCTCACCACACCTGCAAGGCATTCTCTCCCTTCCAGCCTCCCTGGAACAAGCTCCAGGTTCCTCCCAGGCACATCACCCACCTCTGTCCCAGAAGGTCAGAGAACGGCTGTCTAAGACCCAAATGTTCTCTAAAACTTGCCAAGTCGGCTTGGCAGAAGCCAGTCAGTGATCCCCACAGAGCGTTAAAAGGCTGTGTTAGTGACAGAATGGTGTTTTGTCTCTTCAGCTCTGGAAACCAACACTGATGAAGTGAGGCAGTTCAACACTTGATTTTCCATTTGGACAAGTGGTGTTTCTTTGAGACAGATGCTGTTTGTTGGCTGTCACTGCATGTTCAGGGCTGGACGAGGGGCTGGGTTACGTATCAGAAGCCCTTAGGTTGTGGATAAAGACCAACTCAGCCAATGCCAGTCACTAGGGAAAGGCAATTGGTAAATCCATTGATTATGATCTATTGGCCCATTTGTTGCCAACTAAACGTATCAGCTGGTCTAAACTGATGTCTCCTTTCATTATCATGAGGAATGCTCCTTTCAGTTAGAAATGATGTGTTCCAATTTCCTAAGGGGGCATGGCCCATGTTTTACCGACCGAAGGAGGAGCCAACACAATTGGCATAAACTAAAACTCAGTTAATGTTTCTCTTTCATGAACTATCTACCAGGAGTTTCTTGGATTTTTTAGGAGTTATTCCCTAATCAGGACATTGGTCAAAGTCCGGTCTTTAACTATGACTGTGGTTACATGGAGTCTTCTCTGGTCCTTGTGATTAGGATATGTTTGTCTTCTGTCACGTGTCTTGTCCAAGCCAGAAGTATGGGCCAAGGGACAGGAGTACAGTGCAGTTTCATCTTGCAGCTCAATGGGTGATGGGCACCCAGGAGGGCCTGGGACCCACTCCCCATGCTTCCCATTCAGCTTTACAAATCCTTTCTGAATGCCTTTTCCACATAAAGCAGTGTGTACAAGACTTCAGGGAGTGGTGGAGAGACAGATGCAACCCTGGCCCCTAAATAAGCATAACCAAATACAGCTCATGAGCTAAGTGACATAGCTACCTATTATTCTGCATAATGCCTCCAGAGAGTTAGAAACCCTTCAAAGGGGGGAGTCAACATTTGAACGGGAGTATTTGTGAAGGCTTTGTGCAGAGGTAACATTTGAGACAGGCCTTGAAGAACTGTGATAGAGAAGTGGAAGAGAGTGCTCTAGATGGAGGAGACAGTGAGCAAAAGCAGAGGTGGGAAAACATGGGGCTTATTTTCAGGAACAGCAAGGAATCGTTTAACTAGAGACTATGTTAAGTAGGAGAGGCTGGTTGTGGCCATACCATGGAATGTCTCAAATGTTGGATTTGGTGTGAATAAGAGCCACTGAAGGCCATTAGCGGGGGAGGGACCATAATCAGACAGGCCCCTGAAGAGTACCCTAGCAGTGGTTTGCCGTGTGAATCAGAGAGAAGGGGACCACGGGCACGGAGGTCCTTTAGAAAGCAGTTGCAGTCATCTTGGTAGGAGGTAATGAGCATGGACACAGGTTACAACGGGAGGGGGAAAGATGGGAAGAGTTGTGGATTCTATGTCTGTAATCAATTTTATTAGTTTCCTAGGGCTGCCATAACTACTACAAATTAATGGCTTATTAACCAAAAAAACCAGTTGCCATCGAGTCAATTCCGACTCCTGGTGACCCCATGTGCGTCAGAGTCGAACAGGGCTCCACAGGGTTTTCAATGGCTGATTTTTTCAGTAGATTTCCAGGCCTTTCTTCTGAGGCATCTCTGGGTAGGCTCAAACTGTCAACCTTTCGGCTAGCAGCTGAGTGAGTTAACCGTTTGTACCACCCAGGGACTCCAGGGTGGCTTATAAGAATATAAATTTATTGTCTTACAGTTCTAGAGGCTAGTAGTCTGAAATCAGAGTGTCGACGGGGCCATGTTCTCTCCAGAGGCTCCAAGGGAAGGTCCTTTCTTGTGTTCCCAAGCTTCATATAGCCCCAGGTATTTCTTGGCTTGCAACTGCAACATAACTGTCATGACATGATCATCCTCCCTCTTTCTGTGTCTCTTCTCCTCTATAAGCACATCCCTCAGACTGGAATAAGACCCACCCTTCTCTACTATAACCTCATGTTAACTGATAACTTCAAAGACTCTATTTCCAAACAAGCTAATACTCACAGGTATCAGGGGTTAGGACTTCAACATAAATTTTGGGGGGACATAGTTCAGTCCATAACACCAGCCATCGCCCTCACTTTAAACCTGGGCAGTTTAGCGAAGAAGTCTGTTATATTCTTAGCTTTCTGGAGAGTGTTGTGCTCCTGCCTGAGACCTGACTAAGTACTAAGTGATTCTGGCAAGGACAGAAAATGGGCAGATGCAGGATGTACGTCCCAAACAAACTTACTGCCACCACCTTAATTTTAGCTCTGGGATTTCTAGAAGGTTAAGAAAGGCATGGCTGGGAAGGGCACAGGCTTCAGAGCACACGAGCCAGCAACCTGGAAGCTGCCAATCACCTTTTCTCACTCCCTGCTGCAGTGCCTCTATCTTGCCTGTGTCTTGTTTTTCTAATTGCACATAAGCCCAAGACCACTCATCAACATTTTAGTCTCACTTGCATTCTTACTGAATGTATTTTCTCCCCATCACACAGCCCTAAGCTGGAAAACATCTACCAAGAACTGCTTGTCTGTATGGGCATCTGGCTAAGGAAAAGAAGGGAGGTTATGGCTGTGACTCAGAATGAGCTATCACAAGGTTTTTGTGGGGAGGGGGTCTCACTTCCAGGGATTGAGTGTCTCCTAGTTGCCCATCCCACACCGGGACCATGTGGCATGATTGCATCTTCTTGTTGGTCCAGTGGGTCTTTCCTGAACACCTTTGCTTTGCTGAATGCTGATTTGAGTATTACGGAAGGGCATTAAGAGAGCTCTTCTCCTCTAGAGAACCACACTGACCCAGAAAATAACTGGAAAACGAATAAGCAAGTGCTGCTTTCTACGGTGTTCAATCTATTGCTCTAAAGAACAGTGTCCCAACTTCAGTGTGTATCAAAATTATCTCAGGAAGGTGGTTAAAAACATGCCTTCCTAGACCCTACTTCTAGAGATTCTGGTTCTACAGATCCAGGGTAGGGCCCAGGAATATGCCGTTTTAACCCTTTCATGGACCATGGGATATATATGATATATATGCTGGTGTTATATTTTCCACCTCTGGAAGTTTATTGGCAGGATTTGAGTCACTTTAGTACATTTTGGAGTCATGGCAGATACTGGTGTAACTGTCTAAAAAACAAGGACGTTGGTCTGCACCACATTTGAATCTTGAGAGCAATCTGTATGAAAGGATGCTTCCCAAAGGAGGGATTATGTGAAACTTTTGTGTCTTTTGCCTTCTGTACAGCGAGATAAGGCTTGCAAGTATGTTTACTATTTCCTTTGTGTCATTGGAAAGGTAAGCTTACAGGCATTCAGAAATATTCAGGTAAATGAGTTCTTTTAGGGGTGAGAACAGTTTGTGATGCACTTGCTGGGCCATGGGACTGATATGTCCCACATGTATGGTGTGCTTCATGGAACATGGTACCCACATGGCCCACTCGAAATCAAACTGGTAACAATTATGTACAGCAAGTGCAATGTTTATTTAGTATACTGTATGTATTTTTGTGTATTTTTGGAAAGTTGAGTAAGCTATTTTATGGCTCAAGTGTAACCAGGAAGTGTGATGCGCCATGGGACCCATATATCCCACATGTGTCATGTGGTTCATGGAGCATGGGACTGATGTGTCCTGCTGCCAACTGGTACCCCATTTTTTCAAATAATAAAAAACTACCAACGAAGATTCTGCATCCATTCCATTAGTGGAAAAACAGGCATCACCAAAATAGTGATAATAATTTATCCATGAAAGGGTTAACAAGCAGCCCAGGTGATTCTGGTATAGGTAAACCTTGGTCCACTTTGGGATACAGAGCTAGAGGAGGTCAGGGAAGAAAGAAAGTGATCTGAGAAGGCAGAACATGAGGAGAAAGCTCTGAGAGAGAAAGATTAACGTGATGGGAGGGCAACAGGAAAAACGCATTGAATGATGCTGAAACAAAAGTCACTGGAGTCAAACAACCTCACTTCAAGTACGAGGGCCATTACTTTACCAGCAGCTTGACCTAGCTTGGTACATCAATATAGTGTTATCAGCCTTGGTTTGCTTCTCTGTAAAATGGGAATAATAAGAATTCATTTCAATTTCTTTGAACATTCAATGAAATAGCATATTTAAAGTGCCTCTCACATAGAGGGTACTCATTAACCTTTATTTTCCACCTCAACCCCCTTTCATTAGACCTACCAAAAGGTCACTTTTAAACCAAATATCTTATTTTTTCATTCTTTATAAAACCAACCCAAAACCAAACCCACTGCCATCAAGTCGATTCCAACTCAGAGCAACCCTGTAGGACAGAGTAGAACTGCCCCATAGGGTTTCAAAGGTTGTAGATCTTTTTTTTTTTTAATATTTTATTGTGTTTTTGGTGAAAGTTTACACAGGAAATTAGGTTCTCATTTAACAATTTCTAAACATATTGTTCTGTGACATTGGTTACATTCTTCACAGTATTTCCATTTTGGTTGCTCTGTTTCCATTAATCTACTTTCCCCGTCCTCCCCCTAAGCTTTTCATCTTTGGCCTAGTTTCATCTAGGCGATTATTTTGAGGAGCACGGTGTTCATAGGTGATATTATTTATTTTATGGGCCAATCTGTCGTTTGGATGAAAGGTGACCTCTGGGAGTGATTTGAGTTACAAATTTAAAGAGTATCTCAGGGCAATAGTCTTGGGGGTCCAAGGCTATAAGTCTTTAAGGAAGCAGATTGCCACATCTTTCTCCCACGGAGCGGCTGGTGGGTTCAAGCCACCAACCTTTTGGTTAGCAGCCGAGTGCTTTAACCACTGTGCCACCAAGGCTCCTTTTGTAAAACTAACTGTGTTACTCAGAAATGTACCTGAAACCTCCTCCCCTACACACACAACACACAAACACACTGGCTGCATTAGAAATAAAATGTCTCTGAGAACAATGTGTGGTCCTCCCCCACAGAACACACACTAAAAAATAAAACCTTGATATTTCTTCTTCTCCTTCACTCCCACCCTCACAAGTAACCGCCTCTCTTCCCATAGTATAGTACTGGTGCAGGGCATGCTGCTGAGGATAAATACAGTATGTCCCAGGGAAATGACAGTCCCTTTCAATTGGTCCTTACCTCCTGATGGGTAGCCAGGGATGCTCGTTGTCATGGTAACCCCATGAACTCTATGACCTGGGTCGGGACTGATCAGAGACAAAGCCCTCTGAGCTGCGAAGCTGGATTTGTTGGCATCCTCAGAAGAGCTAGAGAGAAAGGAAGGGAGGGAGGGAAGGGGGTACAGAAAGAGAGGAAGAAAAAAGAGAGGGAGGGTGGGAGGGAGAAAAGGAGGGAGGAAGAGAATGTGTTTGTGTGTGTGTGTGTGTGTGTGTGTGTTTGACTAGAGACTGGAGGTTTGCTGAAGGAGTGCTGCATCAATACAGCAGCTTCTCAGGTCAGGGCACGTGGGATGGATTAGAGAGAATGCTGAGCAAACCTCCTAGGAGACCAGGGCAGTAGTCCAGTGCAATAGTCCAGGCAGGGGCATGACCAGGGCCTGATGCAGGATTTTAGTAGTGGTGATAAGACTTATGGTAGACATTTATCAAGTGCTTACTCATCCCAGTCACTTCTAAGAAGTATTTGATGTGCATCATCTTATTTAATCCTAACAACAACCCTGTGAAGGTAATATTGTTTTCATCTTCGTCTCATAGTTCAGGAAACTGAGGCATAGAGAAGTTTGGAATTCACCCAAGGTTACCTGGCATAGAAATGGGAGAGCTGGATTTTCAACACAAACAGTCTGATTCCAGGTCCTGTTCTCAGCCATTAGGCAAGAATGTCTTCTAAAGGACTTAAGGAGGGAAATTGTGAAGAAGGAAAGATTTTTCAGAGGGTAAGGTCATTTAATACACACATACACACACACACCATCACTTAGTCCTATCCAGCCAATATACAATTAAGAAAACTGAAGTTCCACAAGGGGCAGGGACTTGCTCTCTGTGCTGCCTGAATTCCCTGAGGAATCCTTGCCTCCATTCTGTGCCATTTGGATTTATGAGGCACCTTCTCTGAGGGACAGGCTGTTACCACAGGTCAATGCCATTGCCCTATACCCTACAATGGAAAAGGACACACCCAGTGTGGGCAATGTTTTCTTCTTCTGCTTGCCCATGACCAGTTGAACAAAAAATGACCCTAAACCAAACCAAACCCATTGCATCAATTCTGACTCATAGCAACCCTATAGGGCAGAGTAGAACTGCCCCATAGAGTTTCCAAAGAGTGGCTGGTGGATTTAAACTGCCAAACTTTTGGTTAGCAGCCAAGCTCTTAACCATTGCGCCACCAGAGCTCCCCACTGGAGCACGAACCAAACCCAAACCCATTGCCATAAAGTCGATTCTGACTCATAGCACCCTATAAGACAGAGTAGAACTGCTCCATATGGTTTCCAAACAGCAGCTGGTGGATTCGAACTGCCAACCTTTTAGTTAGCAGCCAAGCTCGTAACCACTGTGCCACCAAAGATTTTTATTTTTCCAAACTTCTTCAGTGCTTTGGATTCCCGTTAACAATAAAAATCAGATCATTTTAGACTGATCGTACTTTAGTGTGGGGTATGGGGAAGGGGAGACTTGCATTCATTTCATACCTACTAAGTATGGGGCAGTGAGTCTAGTGCTCTTTGGATGTGCAAGTGCTAACCTGCCCCTCACTGTTTGATTTAGATACTATCATTTCCATTTCACAGGTTAGGAAACTAAGATTCAGAGAGGTGACATTTTGCTCAGGTTCCTGTAGTAATTTGTGCGATGGAGCCTGGGTGCAAACTCTGACTCCAAACCCTCGTTCTTCCCACACCCCCCACCTCTGTCTGCTAATGGATGCACCTATCACTACTTTTGCCACTTTTAAGGAATCCCAAAGCGTCCAGGAAAAGCATCAGGGGAAACAAGACACCAGGTGGCCTCCAACCTGAAGCTCGCCCTTTGAGACGCCAGGCTGGGCCAGAGCTCCAGGGCATAGGTTTAATGGAGGATCACAGAAATAAACATGCAGTTACTACTCTGGGTGGAGCTCCGTTTTTATCATGCCTGGTTGAGAAGCTCGTAAACAGCAAAGCAACACGTTAAGAGAGAGGAGGAGAGTGGCAAGGATGAATCAGGGGAGATGGACAGCACAGGAGATACGGCCTTTACCTCGCGAGAACAGAGGCCCAGTGCAGCCGTGGTTTGCCCGCCGGAGTACGGCTTTCTCCTGCTGATATACAAATTGTGTGTTGCCTTCTTTTCAGAAGCTGTTTTCTGTCAAAAATAGCACCTCTCTCTCTCTTTTTTTTTTTTTTCCTCTCCCTCTCATCAGCAACTTTATTTCAGACTTGTAGGGTCTTTTGCCTTTTCTGAGAAGGTAGCTGCTGTGGGAGGGAGGAGGTCTGGATTCCCCTCTTGGCTTGGCCACTCCAGGCTTGTGGGTAGCGGGAGATAGATGTGCCTTGGTGTTGGTCAGACCCAAGTTCGAGCCCCGCCTCCCATATTTACCACCCGCGTTCTTGAAAAAGTAACGAGCAGCAGCATGGGCCATCAACTGATGGTTAGGGCCCTGAAGTCGGAACTGGATGTGAATCCCAGATCTGCCACATAAAAGCAAAAGTCTCTTGGGCAAGTGACTTCACCTCCCTACGCCTCAGTTTCCCCAAATATAAAAACAGGAGTAATGCTAGTCTATACCTGGATGGTTGTTAAATGATTACATGAGATAATACACAGTGCTTAGCACGGTATTTGGCACACGGTGAAGTGACTAATAAGTGTCAACTAACACGTTCATCTCTCTGCAGCTTAGTTTTCTCATCTCCCAAATGAGGATCATACCCTAAGCTTCACAGGATTGTTTTGGGAATAAAATGAAGAACTTATGAAGAGTTCATGGTTCAAAAGAAGTTCTTAAATATCAATCCCTTTCTTTCCCCAATGTTCCTTTCCCTTTCCCTTTCTGCTTCCCCTCAGCACTCACCATCTATTCTGTTTGTTTGGGGCATCCAACCCACATTAGTGGTAATTGCCTTAACCGGGTCAGACAGCACTCTGCTTCTTTTCGTTGCAATGAGGCAGAAGTTTCAGGATACCAAGAGACAGGAATGTCTAAATGTGCACTTTTATTCCCTGTTACACGTAGTGCCCAAACATTCAGCTAAAGGCCACACTGCTTTCATCCTTATGCCTACAGGTGGAGAGCTCCTGGTGTTGAGCAGATATGGTCTCCGAACTGCCCTATGTGGAAGGCAGGGAGAAAGGAAGGGGTGAGGGACAGCCCCGAGTTGAGCCCCTGAAGAGAAATTCTGGGCCATCTGTTCCAGTAACATTTTGTGAGTGGCCCAGAGGGCCAAATCATGGCTCAATAATCATTTCTAACAACCTCTTCTTCAGCAAGAAAGGGGCAAAGGCCTAGGTGAATCGCTAGGCAAAAGAACAAACTTCCTTCTAACTAAATGGAGGCAATGAGCCAGCAAAGCCCCCAAACCAAAGAAAGTCAGGCAGGGAAATGTACGTATATTATTCATCCTCCCTTAGTGCTCACATCTAGCAGAAAAAGAGCATAAGGACCTCTTAATCATATTCTCTATTTCCATGGGAGTTAAATTTAGTAATTTGGGAGGATATTTTTAAAAATCCATACTGTTGTTGTTAGATGCCATCAAGCAGATTACAACTCATAGCGACCCAAAATGCTGCCGGGTCCTGTGCCATCCTCACAATCATTGCTATGTTTGAACCTATTATTGCAGCCACTGTGTCAGTTCATCTTGTTGAAGGTCTTCCTCTTTTTTGCAGACCCTCTACTTTACCAAGCACAATGTCCTTCTCCAGGGACTGGTCCCTTCTGCTAACATGTCCAAAGTATGTGAGACATAATCTCGCCATCGTTGCTTCTAAGGAGCATTCTGGCTTTACTTCTTCCCAGACAGATTTGTTCATTCTTTTAGCAGTCCATGGTATATTCAATATTCTTTGCCAACACCATAATTCAAATGCATCAGTTCATCTTTGGTCTTCTTTATTCATTGTCCAGCTTTCACATGTATATGAGGCAATTGAAAATACTATGGCTTGGGTCAGGTGGACCTTAGTCCTCAAAGTGACATCTTTTTGCTTTTTGACACTTTAAAGAGGTCTTTTGCAGCAGATTTGCTCAGTGCAATACATGACTGCTGCTTCCATGGGTGTTCAGCATCCATTCCATTAGTGAAAAATCATGAAATATTTAAGTAAATGAGTTTTTTGGGGGGTGATTAGTGTTGATTGTGGATCCAAGTAAAATGAAATCCTTGACAACTTCAATATTTTGAATATTTTTGCCGTTTATCATGATGTTGCTTATTGATCCAGCTGTGAGGATTTTTGTTTTCTTTATATTGAGATGTAATCCATACTGAAGGCTGTGATCTTTGATCTTCATCAGTAAGTGCTTCAAGTCCTCTTCACTTTCAGCAAGCAAGGTTGTGTTATCTGCACATCACAGGTTGTTAATGAGTCTTCCTCCAGTTGTGATACCACGTTCTTCTTCATGTAGTCCAACTTCTCAGATTATTTGCTCAGCATGCAGATTGAATAAGTATGGTGAAAGGATACGACCTTGACACACACGTTTCCTGATTTTAAACCATGCAGTATCCCCTTGTTCTGTTTGAATAGCTGCCGCTTGGTGTATGTGTAGGTTCCTCATGAGCACAATTAAGTGTTTTGGAATTCCAGTTCTTCACAATGTTATCCATAATTTGTTATGATCCACACAGTAAAGTCAATCTCCTTGTGGGCCCAGAAATACCACATCTTTTCTCCCCCCTGTATCTGATTCTTTCTTCTTTCTTCCACCTATATTTCAAGGGGTAGATCAATGAGGCAAGAGCCAACTGTCCCACAGAAACTGCAAGATAATTCAGCTCATAAGAAAGCTCCTTTGATTGCCTTGGTATTGCATGGACCAATTCCTACCCAGCCAACTTCTATGTATATTGTGACTTTATGAGCACATTATCAAATCACTTGGTGTGGCTGGTCTGTCTTGATTCATGGTAGTCAGGAAATTCTAATCCTACTGTACAGACCATGTAACAGAAATTAAACCAACCAACTCTTAAGTCCTGGGTCTCTTTGGTCATTACGAGTGAACATCCTAAAGGCAATAAACAAAAATATATGGTCATGATCATGAAATTTAATTCTACCAAATTTTCAAGTATAGTACTTCCAAAATGATAAAATAAGTACCTTCAGGAAAAGTAAAGGTGAATAAGTTTTGCATCAACACTCCCAAGATTCACCATCTGGTGCAGGGACTACAACCTCAGGGGCCCACAGGGGCCAGGTAAAGAAAATGAGTAAAATGGACCAGGTATAAACTCCTACAATGTTTCCTCATTTTTAATAGAGTTATGAGTCCAAAAAATACTTCTCTACTCTGAAGAAACAATACAACAATGCAAACACTACAGTACATAATAATAATATTATCAAAACCAAAACCAAATCAGCCTTCCAGACTCTTCTCCACCTCAGAGTAGAGGGGTTAAGAGACTACTTTATACGTATTTCTTGCTTTTTTCCCCAACCAGTTTCTTTCTATTGTTTTGTAGAGTCAGAAACCAAAGACAAAGCCTCTGTCTTCTGGCTGACTCACTGCCTGACCAGCATTCCTTCTCTTAAGATCACAGAACTGTTTGTTGAGTATACTCAAGAGGGGAAAACCATCTGGAACAGTCGCAGGTTAAGGGAATTTTGACTCCACCTGTATTTCTTAAGGAGACCTGGGCATGTTTGCATTTTAATTAAGGCTCCTGTTATCACCCCACTAACTTACTGTTTCCTTCTGCTTGGTCAGTGTTTAATCTCTCCCACTTCACTCACCACCCCAAGCTACTGGGGCAGCAGAATCCTATGGACCCTTAAAATTTTGCCCAGTCACTGAAGTTTTTACCTGAGATAGTCCACACACTCAATGATGTCATAGAATGAGCTAAAGATGGAACAGGCCTTTGAGACCATTGTCCAAAAGTGAAGTCATTAAGAGAATGCTGTCCAGGATCCAGATTTACAAACACTCAGTCCTGCCCCGGATTCAACTCACCTTCCTCTTGGACACAGCAGGGAAGATAGGCTTTGGTTCTTGCTGAATGAAGCTCTGGCCTCCACACCTGGTTAAAAAAAAAAAAAAAAAAAAAAAATCCCTGGTTTGGCCTGGACTAGAGGAGCCATCAGAGTTCCTGGGTGGTACAAATGGTTAAAGTGCTTGACTGCTAACCAAAAGGTTTAAGTCAACCCATAGGCTTGGCGATCTACTTCCAAAAACTCAGTTATTGAAAACTGTATGGAACACAGTTATTCTAGCACACATGGGGTCGCTGTGAGTCAGAATTGACTGCATGGCAACTGGTTTAGAGGAGCCATCTGGAGAAGATTCCTTCCTAAGCCCCTCAGCAGAAGTAGTTTAATCATCACCTAGGGGCCTAAGTAGGAGGGGCTCCTTTTAGCCTGGCCTGTTCAGGAAGCAGTGTATAGGGAGAAAGGAGGTGGCAGGACCTTATTCAAAGAGGGAAGACTCTAGGCCTCTGAACCACAGGCCCAAGGAAGGAGGAGTCAGAATCAGAAGGACCATGCTCACTCGTGCATTGACCTTTAATCCAGCACAAGGAAATTCCCACCCTTCAAAGGCCGCCCAAAATGTCTTTAAACCTCACTCATCCATAGCCGCATTCCCCTACAAGTCCAGTGGTTCCCAGACTATAGATGTCATGGGCAAGTACAATGTCAAAAAAAAAAAAAAAAATCTGTGAGGAGGGGGTACTTGGTAAGGTTTCATCTTGCCAAGGAAAAGTATTAAAAGAAACAAAACAAAAAATTTGTCTTCTCATCAACATTGTTTAATAAGAGAAGGAATACGTTAACACTAAAAGAAGAAAACAATCATCTACATATAAAGAACTATTCTCTAAATGGAAAAGTTCAGCTTTAGGAAAACTCATTACACAATCCTTATCCTTCCTCACTTTTCCATTGATGAGTAAAAGCTTCATCATGAATTGGTCTGGCTCACTGGACCAGACTTTTGGAAGCCACTGATCGAATCCTAACTTCTTATCTAGTTTATGAATTCCCTCCATGTTATTCCTGACAAGCAGTTGTCCCATCAACAATGTCCCACAAAGAGCTCTAACAGTGGCCAAGTTTACTACCATACTGAGCAGAAATCTATGCCCCTGTAGCTTCATCTTCCTGATCTAATTCTGTTCTCCAGCATCTCAAAGAATAAATCTAAGTCTTCCACTCTTATCACCCCACAGACCTTCTTATGTCTGAGAATGTGGTCCTTTATCACCCAACCCTACTCTCATTTCTCACATATGGCTTCCTCTCCTCCCTCTAGTCTCAGCTTAAATGGCACTTCCTCAAACTCACCTTCCCTGACCACCTCTGACATCTTCTGTCCCTTCACCCTATTTCCTTCATAGCACTTAGCATTTCCATTTATGATCTCTTTCCCCAGTTAGACTGTAAGCTCCACTAGGGCAGGGACCATGTCTGCCTTATTCATTAGTGTGTACCCAGGGCCTCACATGGTACTGGAACATCATAACTGCTCAGCTATAGTCATGGTTATTAAAGTGAGTGATACATCCAGTGTAGAAGTCCGTTCTATAACAATCTTGACGAATAACCATCTAGTCTCTTACTGATGCCTCCCATCTCTAGGGGCTTCCTCTTTCATAAGATAACCCATTCCATTGTTCTTTGACTCTGTTTATTACATTTGTTTATACTGAGCCAAAATGTATCTCTGGTGTTTGCCTGTTGGTCATAGTTCTCGCTCCTAGGACCACACAATGTAAGTTTGCTCTGTATTATATATGTCAGTCCTTCAGATAGTTGAAGGGAGCACCACATTGACTCTTAATAAGTTGTTCCTTGGTAAGGATGCTGAAAATAACAAAATGGACCCCACATGTGACCAATTGAAAGATCATTATTTTTCCAAAACAGCGTCTTCCTAACAACCAGGTTGTGGACCAGTCATTGCTTACCCAAGATAAAGTTTTCACCAGTGTGAGGTGAAATGAGGAACATAAGAACAGTATGTCTAAATTCATTCAACCTAAAGGACTTCTTTTTATTCTGAAATTTTGTCCTTCCTATTTCTTTGATTCATCAAGTGTCCCTACTTTTTTAAAGGAAGTTGACAGTAGGTAGTAATAGTTTTCTTTAAACATGGTAGTAATAGTTTACTTTAAACATTTTTACTTAGAAAAATTAATATTAAATACAAATCTGTATTGGTTCCCCCATCTCTGCTTTTTTTTTTTGGTTTAATGTAATGTTTTTAAAGGAAATATTTTTTTTTAATCATACCTCCCTACCTTTCGTTTTGAACATGTTGGACATAAAACTACTTTTTTGATGACTCTGTCATTATCAATTACCAATAGCTTTGGACTAGAATACAGTGAATCCTCTTGGGGGCACATATTATAGGACTGTTTGCCAAAACCTGAATGGCCCCAGACTACCATCCTTTTTGCATTACTATTTTTGTCCCCTTTAAAAAAAAAAGAAAGAGAGAGAGAGAGAGAGAGAAACCTGCTCTTCCCACTTCCTTGCTGTCCAGGTGCTAATTAGCATTTTACGAAAGGGCCTGTGATAAGGCTTTTCTCCGTTTTTCTTATTTGCTGCCTCTGCTCTAGAGTGGGCTTGGAGACTGGAGAGCCATGGTGTTACAACTGTGTGCAAAGTAAAAGTTTTAAAAAATATTTGAGTCGGGGGGAAAAAAAGGATTAAATGAGCACAAGAGGGGCTTCCCCTAATGAATACAACGCCCTGCCTTGGAAAGGCTGTAGAGCATATTGGTTATGAGCATGGGCTTTAGTCATACTGAGCTGAATTAGAACCATAGGCAAGTTAT
>NW_004443947.1:29311316-29312480 GCF_000243295.1 Trichechus manatus latirostris | reverse complement strand
TGTGGTGCTGTCTATCTCTCTCTTCAGAGCTGTTAGAGAGTTTGTTTTATGTATTTTGGAGCCCTGTTGTTGGGGAATTCTTTATGTTTTATATATTAAACCCTTATTAAGTATATGTTTCCCCAAAATTTTCTCCCAATCTGTAGGTTGACTCTTCACTTTGTTGATGAAGTCCTTTGATGAACAAAATTTTTAATTTTGATGAAGTCTAATTTATCTCTTTTATGCTTTCAGTGTCATATCAAAGAATCTGTTGTTAAAAACTAGGTCCTGAAGCATTACTCCTATATTTTCTTCCAAGAGTTTATGATTTTAGTTCTTAACTTTAGCTCCTTGACCGTTCTGAGTTAATTTTTACATAGTATGAGGTATGGGTCCAGCTTCATTCTTTTGCATGTAGAAATCCAGTTGTCCCACCACTATTTATTGAGGGGACTATTCTCTCCCCCCATTGAATGAACTTAGCACCCTTGTTGAAAACCAACTGACTGTAGATAGCCAGGTTTATTTCTTGACTCTCAGTTCTATTCCATTGATCTACATGTCTATCATTATACCAGTGCCAGACTGTTTTGATTACTATAGCTTTATAAAATGTTTAGAGATCAGGAAGTATGAATCTCTCTACTTTGTCCTTTTTCAAGATTACTTTATCTCTTCGGGGCCCCTTGCAGTTCCATATAAATTCCAAGATTGGGTTTTCTATTTCTGGGAAGAAGGCTGCTGGAATTTTGATGACGATTGCATTGAATCTATAGATTGTTTTGTGTAGTATTAACATGTTACTGATATTAAGTCTTCCAATTCATGAACACAGAATGTCATTCGGTTTATTTAAGTCTTCTTTAATTTCTTTCAGTAATATTTTATAGTGTTCAGTGTTCAAGTACTTCACTTTTTTGGTTAAATTTATCCTTATTTTATTCTTTTAGATGCTACTGTAAATAGAATTATTTCCTTAATATCTTTTTCAGAATGCTCTTGCTGATATACAAAAACCAGACTGATTTTTGTGTGTTGGCCTTGTATCTTGCCACTTTGCTGAATTCATTTATTAGCTTTATTATCTTTCTTGTGGATTCTTTGGAGTATTCTATGTATAAGATCACATCATCTGTGGAAAAAGATAGTTTTATTTCTTCCTTCCCAATTTAGATACCTTTT